>NW_010329476.1:0-17835 GCF_000700745.2 Antrostomus carolinensis | reverse complement strand
AAAAAAAAAAATTAAAAAAAATTCAATTGTAAGACATGTTTCCTGCAACAGTAGAAATATTTGTGTTCTAAAGAATGTCTTGTAATGTATTGAAGATTAGACAGTGAAAGGGAGACGATGACAAGGGTTATACTTTGCAGCCAGTGAAATTTCATTAGTAGATTTCCCCAAGCATTTCAGTATCTTACATTTAATTAAATATGGTAATTTAAACCCCAAGCACTGTTCAGTCATATCTTGCAGTGATAAGCAGTGAAGCATTTCATTCCCTGGGATAGATTAACAGATTGACTAGAGTTCAAAATAGGTTTTTAGTGTCCCAACAGGCCTGTTGGATCCAAAACCAACAGAGCTACTCAAAGTGTATCCTTCACTGTAGTGTTAGTACCCCACCAGAAATTCAACCTTGCCACCCCACCTTATCCTACCAAAGGGGAACCAGAACTATTTCCAGCATCTCAGGGGTGGGTTTATCCAGCAGGATACCTGACAGCACACATACCATTGACAAAAGGTTTTAATTTTAAGCAGTGGTGGTTTTTTTGAGTTCTACTGGTGATATTTTAAGTATGTCCAGACTTTGATTTGGAATTATTTACTTTCATGTTTTTATATAGATGAATGATACTGAAAGGGGTTATATAGAGTTTCTGTTCTCATGAACCTTCTGTAACAAGACTGAATTGTTGAACTGTCCTTATCCTTTTTGTCTTGAGTTCATCATTTTCCAAGGTGGCAAGAAAAAAAAGCTTGTTTACTATTTTCAGATCTGCAGTGTGAGCTATGGTGCCAAGTCTTGAACTAACTGTCCATACAGGGAATGGAGAAAAATGGTGTTTGTAGTGAGCATGGAGTGAAATGTACAGTAATACAAGTCTAGAAACATGCAGAGGGATTGCAGGCAGAGGTTGTGCACATCCAAATAACACCCGTACAGCCTCTCTCCTGGAGGCCTTGGCAGGATGAGATGTAGGATAGGATGAGGCCTATGTAGTCTGAGATGCCAAGTAGCTTTGGTGAAATATTTCAAAGCCATGCAGCTGGCAACGCTGTCAGCATGGGGAGCCTGATTTTCCAAAGTAGCTTTCTGCTTCCCAAAAGAGAATGACAGTGTTCTTTTATTTAGCTGGGACAAGGCATGGTTTCTTTTCAGTAGCTAGAGTAGTGCTGTGTTTTGATTTCAGCCTGGGATTTGTTATGAGAAAAAACACTGATAACTTACCGATGTTTTCATTTGTTGCTGGAAGTAAAAGGACTTCCAGTTTTGCTGGTCTGCAGGTGCAAGGTCTGGGGTGGGGGGAGGAATATTTAAATTAATAAGCTAAATTGGCATTTGGTTCTGCCAAGGGGCTATTCCAGCTCCTCTCCTGTCATGGTCAGTATATTAATGAGGGGCTCTTCCTCTCTTGCTCTCTCTGGCTTTTGCTTGGGCTCTCACTGTTCTGGGATTGGGGTTTTGATTTTGGGACTGTTGCTCCCCTGGGGTCATTATCTGGGAACAGGCCAGGCTCACCAGGCCAGTGAGTGGTGAGCAATGGCACTGGGCGTCACTCATTTGCATATTTTAGTAGTATTATTATCAATCTTTTAAGTTTTATTTAATTTCAATTATGACATTGTAATTTTCACCCTCAAGTCTCCTTCCCCTTGCCCCCCAATTCTCTCCCCTGTCCCCTGGGTGGAGGGAATGAGCAAGCAGCTGTGTCTGGCTGCAGCCCAGTGCTTGTCATGTGAAACCATCACACAGAGCAAATAGAGCTTTTAATTTTCTGTGTCAGATGCATCTTCTCCTCTATACTCCTTTGGTGCAGCTCCTCCAGCTCTGCTTTCACCTCTTCTCTAAGCAGCTCCATAATTATGGAGGATTCAGAGCTGGGGTGAAGCTGGCTGTGTATCTAACCTTGAATAGTTTGTACTCTTCTATACAGAACAATTTCTCCTCCAGCTACAAGAAGATGCCTGAATAACCTGACAAAAGATGGGGAAAGAAAGGGAAGGGCAAGCAAAGGTTAGTTTGAGATACTAAGCAATTCACCCATGTTATAATACAGTTTTTTTCCCCTGAAGAAAACTTCATAGTGGAAATAAAAGCAGATGTCTTCCTAAATTATTTTAGACTGCCCTTTTCTTTGCTAGGTTGCTTCTTTTTGAAAGGATGTTGAAAGTGCTTAGAAAACTCAATATTGGGGAAGAGAATGTGCATGAGTAAGAATAAATTAGTTTCCTTTTTTCTAGTCTTGCTGTAGGACTCCTCTTATGCTACTGATGACTCTCCTCCAGTAACATCACCTTCTGAGGCTGAAAAGACATTTTCCTTTAAACTGATATCCCACAAAAGTCAAATTCACTTTTCTATTCATATATTAGTTCAGGTTTCCAAACTCTTGTAGTGCAAATCCCATTTTATGGGAAAGAGAGGGGCACTAAAACAGAGGGCAGCCTATGAATGGAAATGCCTGACATTGGTTTATGAGCCAAATACATGAAAGCCTTCAGCTCTCAGTAGGATTTGCTCATGTTCTGTGTTCCTCAGCTGTAGAAAGCTTGGTGTTGGCTCAGGCAAGCTGATGCTTGAGGAAAATGTTCTTCCTCAAGGATAAGCCTTTACCTCATCCCTTGAAAGACCACTTTAACTCAAACTGCTTGTCTTTATAGGTTGTGTGGGCATAAATGAAATGCAGGGATAGTTGAGTTTGTGAATTCTGGATCTCCGGCTGCAGCAGGTGAGAGGCAACCTCAAAGCCTTGTAATTCTGGCTCTAACACCATTTTGAACAGAAACACTTTATATGCACATAACCTAATGTTCCAGGAGAGAAAATGTGGTCTCTTTGCATATTAACTCTACAGGAAGAAGATACCTTGAAAATTAAGACCAAAAAAAAGTTTCTTCAAGGAAAAAGGACTGCTTGAGATGGGAAGAGATGCCATCCCCATGTCCCAGAGTAGCATGCCAAACATTAGGCTGTCCACAGAATCACAGAATGGCCTTGATTGGAAAAGACCTTTAGGATCACCAAGTCCAACCATGAACCCAACACTGACAAGTCCCCGACTAACCCATGTCCCTCAGCACTATGTCTACACGACTCTTCAATCCCTCCAGGGATGGGGACTCCACCACTGCCCTGGGGAGCCTCTTCCAACGCTTGATAAAATGTGCATCACTTGTATGTAACACTCAGTCCGCTGTAATTGTGCTTCCCCCAACCTGCCCCCCTAGCTTGAGGACATTTAATTACAACTCTTTCTACAGGCTGATTACTTCTGTAAGGTGACTTTTTTTGTCAGTTGGAGGAGATGTTATGTTCATCATGGTCGACCTGGGACTCTGTCCTGTCAAGCAAGCTGAGGGTTAGTGTTCTGGATTTATTCTCTCTCACAGGCAAATCCATTTGTGTGGTTTTTAATAACAGTGTTCTCCTGGTGATGTATTTCTGAGCATTGTTTACTTTTGGGTGTGCACCTGCAAGACAAGCTTAAGTTGTTATAAACAACCCCAGTGATGTTTCTTGCACAAATGTTGCAAAACATTGGGTGGGATTGCATAGCTTTAACAGGATCTTGCAAAATTGCACAGTTGGCTTTAATAATCGCGTATTTCAGTCTATGACTGATATATGCTCTAGTCTTTTTCCATCCAGCAGATGTTGCCCAAATGTAGTTTAACTCACTGGTTAAACTCACTCATACTGGTTTTCTGGCAAACACTTCAAAACATTAGCTTCCACTGAATGTGTTTATGAAAAAAATCTGTTAGCTTTGCTTGGTGTAGGGTTTTGTTGGGTTTTTTTTAGGGAGGGTGGGTGGTAGAGGTGAAAAGGGATCATTGATATTGCCTGGCTCTAGGCATGTAACCTAGACTACACATTGCAGACAACACATCATGTCCATATGCAGTGGAGAACTGCTGGAGTCTACCTGCTGGGCTTCCTTGCAGTGATTTGTTATCTGGAGGTGGATACATCTGCCTGTTGTTATAGCTTAGCAGAGACTGAGTATCACTTCTGTCCTCCTGCATGGTTAATCTGAAATAATTTTAAGGCTCTGAGGTGCTCAGCTGCAGCTGATGGCACTGTGTGTTTAGCACTTGTGAACATCCAGCCTGATAATTTCTAAAAGGAGCACCTAGAATAGTGTGGACCAGAGGAAATAAAGATGAGTGTAACTGTAGGCATCTACTTCTATTACTGAAAAACAGAGTTGGTATATTTGCTGACAAGATAAAAGCATATTTGGAAAATGCTGGATACTAGAAAGTACAACTCTACACAGCCTCTTGAATCCTTCTCTGGTCCTTGAAAGCTCTTTGTGATCTGTTTATTTGGTAAAAGTGAGCAAGACATTGCACATGTGGGGGGAGTGTGTGTGAATATTGCAGCACCTGATTGCATTTTACTGTCCTTACCTGAGAAACAGTCAGGAATATTCATCACATAGAATCATTAAGGTCAGAAAAGACCTTTAAGATCATCAAGTCCAACTATCAACCCAACACCACCATGCCCACTAAACCATATTAACTAACTCCTGGGTGATCTCTTACACTGCCATTCACAATCAAACTGATCGCTGGGATCTTTAGCTGTTGGTAATAATGAATACTAATTAGCAGGATTGTATTGCACAGAGTGCCAAGCGAGGATCAGGAGCATGTGCTCACACAGCAGCTAACACGTACTTGTCCTCACCCCTTCTCTAGATGCTGCTGGATCAGATGCAGTGATTACAGTCGTGGAAATGACTTTGTCCTCCATTCAGCAATTGAATGTACAACCAAAATCTTGTTAAACAAGCTTTTTTTTTCCTGATAAGATATTTAATATTGGAAATGAGGGGGAGTTAAGAGAGGGGGGAATGTGTCTGCTAACTGGCAACTCTCTTGGCTTATTTTCATGGTGATGAGACTTAATGAACTACAGGAAGAGATCGTAATTTTGTTGGCAGCAGTATAAGGGCAAAGCTAAAAATTGTCCCATCTGATGATTATCTTTGGAGCAAAATATAAAAAACCATTAGGGATGGACATCTGGAACAGATGCAGGGAGATTGTGTCTCAGAATCCTGAATTTCTCTTGAAGGGTATGTAAAGTAGAGAAAAGCTTCTTTTCAGTCAAGGGACAGGATATATTTTTCTGACTAAACCATCGAGTACTTTGAATTGGGATCTCTTTGGCCTGTCTTTTTTTTTTTTTTGAAAGGTATTTGTGAAATTCACCAAAGCAGTTTGTGCAGAAGGCCAGCTACATTACAAAGTCAAGTAAGGTCAGAGTTGTCAAAGGATAAAGAAATATAGAATGTATAATAATGCAGCAATGGTTCGTGAAGTGATTAATTTGTATTTTATTTTCCCCAAAGTGTCTTTACCCAAGTCTTATAAAATGCTTGCTTTTAAATACAGTTCAGTCCTGATTTTTCATGGAGTTTTAACTTGGGAGTAACCAACCCATTCACAGAAGCTAATATATACAAGAGGTGAAATCTGGCTTCCCCTGAAGTCAAGGACAAAACTCCCATTAACTTCAATGGGGCCAGGATTTCATCTCCTATGTTGCCCAGTAGACCAGTGTGGAACAAACCCAGTTGCCTTTAGGGATTTTTAATATGCAGCTGACTCAGTTGAACAAAAAATGTTTTACTTGTCTGACATTCAGGTAAAATCATGAGCACACTGAACTTTTTCTTTTACCAATTGCATTCTGGATTATCTGTTAAGGTTATGTGACATGTATTCTGCTCTTGGTTGTCTTGGTTAAAAAAGGGAGAAAAAAGGGGTCCAAAACTATTTGAATATCAGATAATATGTGGTGAAAATTTGCTGGGAAAATAATTGTGGGGTTTTTTTTCTTCCGGGTATTTTTATTTTATGCAGAAAAAACAGGTAGTAAAACAATCTCTCTAGACTTTTGGCTTCCTTTTTTTTTTTGTGTGTGTGTGTAAAAAGAAAGTAGATGCCCAGGAAAGACGGTGAAATGGCTGGAGGTGGGTGTGCTGGTTTGAGCTGGTATAGATAATTTTTTTCCCAGTAGCTGGTTTGGGGCATGTTTTGGATTTGTGCTGAAAACTGTTGATAACACAGGGATGTTGTTGCTATTGCTGAGCAGGGCTTACACAGAGTCAAGGCCTCTCCTGCTCCTCACCCCACCAGCGAGTAGGCTGGGGGTACACAAGGAGTTGGGAGGGGACACAGCTGGGACAGCTGACCCCAGCTGCCCAGAGGGATGTTCTATACCAGGTGCCATCATGCTCAGTGTATAGAGCTGGGGGGAGAAGGAGGAAGGGGGGGGAGGTGTTCTGAGTGATGGCGTTTGTCTTCCCCAGTAACCATGATGTGTGAGGAGCCCTGCTCTCCTGGAGATGGCTGAGCACTGCCTGCCCGGGGGAAGGAGTGAATGAATTCATTGTTCTGCTTTGCTTGTGTGCACAGCTTTTGCTTTCCCCATTAAACTGTCTGTATCTCAACCCATGAGTTTTCTCATTTTTACTCTTTTGATCCTTTCCTTCATCCCTCTGTGGGGGGAGTAAGCGAGCGGCTGTGGGGTGCTTATTTGCCAGCTGGGGTTAAACCACAACAATGGGAATTCAAAGCTGTGAGTAGGACAGGAAGAATATATTTCTCCAGAATCACAGACTGGTTTGAGTTGGAAGGGACCTTAAAGCTCATCCAGTTCCAACCCCCCTGCCAGCAGCAGGGACACCTTCCACTAGACCAGGTTGCTCAAAGCCTCATCCAACCTGGCCTTCAACACTTCCAGGGAGGAGCAGCCACAGCTTCTCTGGACAACCTGTTCCAGTGTCTGACCACCCTCACACCAAAGAATTTCTTCTTAATATCTCATCCTCCCCTCTTCCAGTTTAAAGCCATTTCCACTTGTTCTATCATTAACTGCCCTTATAAAGAGTTGCTCCCCACCCTTCCTGGAGCCCCTTCAGGTACTGGGAGGCCACTAGAAGGTCTCCCTTCTCTTTTCCAGGCTGAACAGCCCCAACTCTCTCAGCCTGTCCTCACGGCAGAGCTGCTCCAGCCCCATCATCCAGTTTTGCTCAGTATAATTTCTTGTAATGTTTTCTTTCTGAATTGTGTTTATCCTTGTTGGTAGCAGGTCTAATTAGCCAGAATTCCCTTGAAGCCTTCTCTAGCAATAAGCCACACTTGCTGGGTGGCTCCCCTGCTGCTCAGAGCAACCAACAATGCTTTTTTGACTCTGGCATGTGTTTCTACTTTAGAAGCTGGAAACCTAACCGATGGGTCTCCTTCCCTCTGTCTGGGACTGAACAACAGTGACTTAGATTGAGAGGCCAGCAGGGGTGACCTTGGCATACTCTGAATTGGCTAAAACCAGGAGCATACCCTGAGCTCAGGTTTAGTGAGGCACAGAGATGTCTGTAGCTGTTTTCTTATGTATTTTTATAAGCAAAGAAACTAATGGTTACAATACTGTGCTTTATGCCAGATTAGTCTGTATTTACACCCTCCCAAACCACAGAGACTACTTGAATGCCCCAGGCTTTCCCCTACAACTCCAGGAAGGACTGAATCCAAAATGTTGTCTTAGACCTGTGTTAGATCATCAGTTGCAGGCAGCTGATGAACACTAGAGGGGAGCTTTAAGGACCACAGAGGTGAGTTTTTGACGGTTTAGGTTTTTTCTAGCCTACTAGTAGCCACCACGCCTGGTTCACTCTGGGGACAAATCCTGCTCCTGTGTGCAGGGCTTCCTGTTTATAACTTCCCTCCAAAGACTCATCATCCTGCTAAGAACATTGTGGTGGGTGGAACTGGCTCCGAGTGCTGACCACTGCCTCAACTGGTCTTAATCACTTGTCTCTGTGTGACACACAGATGGTCAGAGGAAGAGATTATCAGCCACTTCTATTAGCCAGAGAAGTTAGAAGAGGGATTTTACCAGGAAAAACAATGGAGTTCACTACAAGAATACATAAGATAAACTAAGATACTTCCTTCACTTGAATGTTCAAGGTTGCTTGGCAGTAAATCAAGGCATAGGACTGCCTGCATGAGAAACTCCTTTCTGGTTAAACTAAACTAATTATTGCTAGACTGTGCTGATGCTGACTGCAAACACATTGGAACCAATTTCAGCTTCTGGGCCATCTTTGGATGCCTATTTTAAACCAAGACTCCTTAAATTGTTTAGTATAGATTTCTACTAGTAGCCAGCACCATCTAACTACATGGATTTTGCAACAGGAGAGTAACTCTTTGTAGCTGAGCTCTTTCCTCTTAGCTCCCTCAGACACTTATCTGTGTAACTTGTGAGCCTGAGCACCTTCTGCCATGACTTAAGTCACTGGCCATCCTAAAAGGGAATAAATTTTTGGTATGTGAGTTTTGTGGTTTACCTTGGAAGAAAACAGTCCTTTCACTTGCAGCAAAAACTTCTTTAACAATAAAAAACCTCTTTAACAATAAGGTTCCTGGAGTGCTAGAGGTCATTGTTGTGAAAAATAACTTAGACATGCTTTGTGGAGGTTCCTTCCCTGATCCTGTTAGCCTTTTGCATTAGAGGAGTGACAGTACCTCTTCTGGAGTCTTTTCAGAAAGAATAGCCATTGAACCTCCAGCCTCTGCAGCAGGATAGTCAGGAAACCTGCCGATGATATGCCTGTGTGAGAAACAAGATGGAAAAGGAATTAAAATCCCCAATTTTTTTTATCTGGTTGACAAAGCTGTTAGATGGTGGGGAAGCATACCCTCCCTCACCTCCTCTTCAAAAACAGAGAGCTGGATCAATGCTTGTGACAGTGGCTTTTTGTCCAGTAAATTCATTAAAATAGTTATGAACTCATGTCTTCTTGTCCCATGGCCCATCAAACACTGAAAGTTCTTCAGGAATTTTTTAGGACTGCACATCACTTCATAGCTGACAGTGTTTGAAGTGTTTGTTTATAGCTCTGCTCTCTGCTTTCAAAATCCAGCTTTAAAAAAACCCAGAAGAATTAAATAGGGTTTTGAACTACAGATTCTAGATTGTATTTCTGTGTGAGGATCTCTAGGCAAGTACATTAGAAGTTTAGGAGCTTAATTAGGTGGTGATGGAAGCTGGTGAGGGGGCAAGAAGTGACTTTGTGGTCAGGTTTCATGGATGACATGGATAAGATTGCCTCCAGACCTTTCAGAAAGAGATTAAAACATATATAAATAATAATTACAGTCCAAAGGCCATTTATGTTGCTAAGATTCTAACTTCTTTCACTTTTGTAGCTTTGTGGATTATATCAGTAAGATTTTCTTGTTTGTTTGGTAATATCAGTAAGGTTTTCTGTTCCAAAGAAAATTCTGACACTTCAGAAAAATCCTTGCGTTACTTTCAAATAGAATGGTAATGTTTCCCCTAAATGAAATGAAATTTCCCTTGAGAAGAAAACAGCTCAGAAAGGTCAATGTGATTCATAAAAATAGCTTTTTTTTAAATAACTGGTACCTTAAGGGATTTTCCTAGTCTACTACTAAACAGTAGACTCAATTTTAAACTGAGATCTTTGGAATAAAGCATCTGTTATGTTTCTATAGTACCATGCATAGGGTTTGGATCCCTAGCTAGTATTAATGTAATGCCAATTATGAAAGAATAAATATTCATCTGTGGTTGTACACTGATTTGCATGTTCATCTAGTTTTATATGCAAACAGATGCAAAACTTTGGTCATTGAATTCCCAGAAACCACTCTGTATGAACAAAGGGGTGTCATTGTTAGCATACATCTAGTAAGAATGGGATTGTTGGCCTCAGAAACCTGCATCATCTAGTTTATTTAACGTTAGATCATGTTTCTTATTTTACAAACAGCCAGAAAATAGCTCAATTTTGTTAAATGCAGTCTTGTTGTAAATGCTGCTACAAGTCTGGTTTGCAGCAACAAATTTCTTAGAATCTGGTATGAAGCCTGTTGCTACTTTACTAATGCCAGCTGGGAAAGAAGGAAAGGCAATATGCACTGCGGGTGAAGAATCAGTTTGGACTCTACCGCCCACTGAATGTGGTATGAGTGCCAACTTTCAATATTTATTAGCGTTACATTTGGTATTTGTATGAGCTTTTCACTTTTAAATCATGTACAGCTCTTGGAGACAGAAATATTTCCCCTTTGGAAATGTCTGAGGAGCGTGTATCTGAGTGCTGTAGAAATTCTATCACATTCTCAAATTTGGAAGCAGGTTCCAGTTTGTTTATAATTTGTATTTTGTGTGATTTTTCTGCTCGCAGGTGGTGCAGTTGTTTGGGATGATGTATCTCATCTTCTTCTGGCAGCTACAGCAAGTGCTTATGTTGAAAAATAACTTGAGGTGTGAAGAGATTATTGGCATTACCTTATTCTTCACAAGTGGAAGAAAAGTGTTAACCATTTACTGAACCAGTGAGTGTCTGGGGACTGGGCTTTTGGTTGAGGGCAACACAGAATGTAGGTTCCCATGGTCATTGGTGACCTGAGAGCAGACAGCTACCACACATTTCAGTCGAGCCAATTCTTCAGGGACATCTGTTTTTTTCTTTCTGGACTTCATCCTTTCCTGTGTACTGTTGTTTAGCACATCAATTGCTGTCTGCTCAGGGAGCAGTATTCTTCAAGTCTCATTTCCCTATCTGACCTCTTGTAGGTTTTTTCTCTTCTAGGTTTAAATGACTACAACTTCAATCTTGTAATGCCTGGAAAGCATAGACATGTGTGACCCTTATAGAGAAATTCCTCTCTTTATGAAAGCCTCTGAGTTCAGAGGTTAAACTAGGGATTAATTTGGCATGTAAATCTGTGCAGAAAAATGCAGTCGTTGATCTTCCTGGTCAAAAGTCCATTTTACAATGTAATGAATCTCAATTTTCATTCTGCATTCACTTTTTGGCAGCCTTCTTCCTCAGAACCATCACAATGGGTTGTCTCATGCATTTGTCATAAGATGTTAATTTGGATTCAATGGGACCTAAAGTATTTTCTATAAGCTGGTTTTACAGTTGTTGATAGTAACAAAGCACTAGGATAAAATGAGCAGCCAGCATGCACTCCAAGAACAGCCAAGGATATTCCTAGATCTTTTGTTGCTCCATCAGATATTCCTAGATCTTTTGTTGCTCCATCAGATATTCCTAGATCTTTTGTTGCTCCATCAGATATTCCTAGATCTTTTGTTGCTCCATCAGATATTCCTAGATCTTTCTCTGCTCCATCAGATATTCCTAGATCTTTCTCTGCTCCATCAGATATTCCTAGATCTTTCTCTGCTCCATCAGATATTCCTAGATCTTTCTCTGCTCCATCAGATATTCCTAGATCTTTCTCTGCTCCATCAGATATTCCTAGATCTTTCTCTGCTCCATCAGATATTCCTAGATCTTTCTCTGCTCCATCAGATATTCCTAGATCTTTCTCTGCTCCATCAGATATTCCTAGATCTTTCTCTGCTCCATCAGATATTCCTAGATCTTTCTCTGGTCCATCAGATAAGCTACAGGTCATCTATGGCTCAACAGGGTTCCAAGAGGCATGTCCCACACTGAACAGTGAACAGCTCTTGAATTAGGAAGATTTTCCAAACATGTAGAATGATTTGAGCTTGCTTTACAAGAATAATTGTTCATATAACTTTAAACTGCCCTCTCCTTTTGAAACTTCCTAGAAACAATGAAGTATTCATCATTAGAGCTAATTCTGAAGCAATAATACTGAAAGAAAATGAATCCTGATGATGTAAGAACTCACTCCAAACTCAAGCCCAGCATGCTGTCTTGTTTTGCTGGAAGCACAGAGGAGAGCTTTATGGTGGAAATACTTCTTGGTTCCAGCAATGTGGCACTAATGGCACAACCACACTCTAAGCCAAGACTTAGAGAAGGTGGAGCTGCAGAAGTTCCTGTAGTCAGCACCTAGAGTGAAAATTGCCCTGGGGAGCAGAAGAGGATTATACCCGCAGATGCATTGTCTAGTGACTCCAAAAGTTGAGTTGCAGCAATGTTCACTGTAAGTCTTTAGCCCACAAGAGCTTGTTGAGTGTGAATTTCAGACTGGTGTGTGTTAGATCGCACTCTTGGTTGAGTGAAAAAAGAAAACTACTTGGTGGGTGTGTTTCCTTTAATCTGCCCAGCATTTATTTTTGATATCTGTAGTATTTTGACACTTTCTTTGCACTGTATCTAGCTGACAGGTTACTCACAAAGCTCACACACCTTGATGCTTTCTCTGCGTGTCACTGAAAAAGCAGTACCATGCAAAAACTGAAGTGGTGGTCAGGAAAAGCTGAAAGTCTTGTTGATGGGGAGAGGAGACTGTAAAAAGCTTCAAGTTCTTGGTAAGAGGAGTATTGGAGTGGGTGATATATTTGAGAGCCATGGTACATGTCAAACACCTGGTTCTGAGGCAAGTCAAAGCTCAAGGAATCTGTTACTTCTTATTGTCTCAACGTTTACGGGGCGGGGGGGAATAAACAACCAAAAATCAATTGTGCTTTTCTAGTGTCTCATAAAAATGTGCAAATGCCAGAACTGGAAGAAGCAACTCTTATTGTCAACACGATTGCTACAGTGGGACTGTTGACAATGTGTTAAGGACTGCAAGGAAAAGCAGGAGCACATTGCATTGTAGCCATTGGATTTCATCCAGAGGATGCAGCTCTAGTAAAACTGTTTGCCTGAATGAACAAATGAAATGGGTAAAAAGTACGGCTGCTTGGTAGGACACAGAAATTCTTTGCAGTGAGGGTGGTGAGATACTGGCCCAGGTTGGCCAGAGAAGCTGTGTCTGCTCCTCCCTGGAAGTGTTGAAGGCCAGGTTGGATGAGGCTTTGAGCAACGTGGTCTAGTGGAAGGTGTCCCTGCTGCTGGCAGGGGGGTTGGAACTGGATGAGCTTTCAGGTCCCTTCCAACCCAAACTGTTCTATGGTGCCTGGACTTGGTGGCTGCACAGGAATCAAACAAGGTGAGACTGAAAGGTAGGGCCTGGAAGAAACCTCTATCTTATGAGATGAAACTTGAGCAGCACCCTAGGGAAACCCATATACACAAAGGACCCCAAAGCCTGCTGCTTCCCTTTCTTCAGGCAAGGAGCTGAGGGATGGTTCCTGTGGGTGACCTGCTCCTTGTGTATCCACAGACCACTGAACAGAAAATTGGTTTTGGGAGCCTTGCTTGCACTGCTGCACATGAGAGTGATGGGTGCTAAACAGAGTTCACAGCGGGTGAAATATCTTTCTTTGGGTCAGAGCCACCTCTTTAACAGAACTACTGAATGATTCTGTGCTGCAGAGGACATTGCTGAAGAAGGGACCTTTAGAAATTGTGGTATGTGAGAAATCCATTATTTTTCTGGAAAGCAGTGAAATCCTGTCAATGGGAACATAGCATGGGTTTGGTAAACAGCTTTAGAGAAAAGCCATCTAACTGGAATGAATGGGAGCCCTAAATCAAACCAGCTGAACCACAAGAGTAGAGGGTTGAACAAAGATGGAGGAGTGAAAAGAGATGTTCTTCTACTCCCAGCCAAGTAAGAAAAGGATCTGATGTGATTCTTGCACTGATTTTTGAGTTACACTGTGTTCTCTGCTCCACTGTTACTGCTTTTCCAAACATATTCCTCTTCCAATAACTTATGTCTGTCAAGTGTAACTGAAAAAGAATGATCTTTTATGGGCTGCAACCCAAACCCTTTTATCTTGGATTGTGTAGCAGAGAGTTCTGGACTCTTCTGGCCTCAATTGTTTTAGTGCACAACCTACATAAATGTCCAGGTTTTAACTAGGTTTAAATGGTTCTTTACCATCTCCAAATCACCACCAGACTTGGTACGAGTTGGTGTGATTGGTGGCCTCTGAATGCTGTGGCACCTCAATTCTGACCTATAAAGTAAATTTCTTGTCTGGGTGATGACCCTACACTCTGCTTGCCTCATCTGCTCCTTCCTCTCCTCCTCATTTCAGAAGCATCATCATCATTTTTTTTTTTTCTTAAGTGTTTTCTCTGTTCCACATTGCTCATGGATGGTTCTAGTTAAGGCTAAATATGGCTGTTGATTTCCAAGAAGACACCATTGTTTTAAATGTTTTGTCCAGTAACAGACTCAACAAGTTACCACCTACTCTGTTCTCTGGAATGATTTTACAAGTGTTATTATTTCTTTTTGGGCATGGCTTCTCTAGCTAATTGCATAAAAGGCCTCCTCAGGAAAAAGTAAAAAATTGTTCTTTGGAGGGAAAAGAGGGTTTAACTCTTTTCAGGGTAAGAAAGGATGTTGGCTGTGTGCAGGAGAAAAGCCATGAATGATGGCTCTGTGCTCTAGGCAGGGACAGCAGAGGGTTCTGCACAGAAAAGGAACAAAAATAAAGGACGGGGAGAAACCCTTTGAAGAAATAAACCCCTTGTTGTTTGGTAGTTCTTGCCTGTTTCTGTAATCCCACCTGATACGGGTTCTCTCAAACTACTTAAATAGCAGTGTTGGTTTATTTTTGGGTGTCTTTACTGCAGCATTGTCTTTCCTTTTGTGTGTGTGCTTTCTTTAGCTCTTTGAAAATCACTTCCAGAAAAAAAATAACCTATGCAAATATAGAATTACTTATAAAGCAAGATTAATTTTTATAGGCTTCTTGTCATTTTTAATGGGTTTAGACACAGGCATATTACAACTTAAGTTTTATCTAAGGTCCTGATCCTCCAAGCATTTGCTTGTGTATGTGATTGTTATGCATAGAAGTAATTCAGTGGAGCGACTTGCAGGGAGAAGTGTTTGGAGCATTGGAAACTTTATTATTCTGGATAAATATTCAGCTTTAAAAACTTCAGATCAATTGTTGTGAGACCAACAATGTGCAAGAAACAACACTGCCATGGAGGCATGAGTGTGAAAGGTTTGTGGGGAAAGGTGATATCCTTTATTAGAGTAACTACCATAATTAAAATCAATATATTGCCTTTTGGGTACCCAATCTGAAATGGTAGAAGTGATCTTCAAAGCCAAGTAATAGTTGGGAACAGTTGTTGGAGGGAGGGCAGGCATAAATGTGGAATGTGGTAATTCTCCCTGATAGTTTTATTACATGTAGTATTATTGGCCAGGAAAGGTAGACCTTTGGCTGACCCAGTACAGTTGTTGTTAAGCTTCTGGAGTTCTTACAGTGAAATAGTCTGTTCTGCTTTGTCATAAAGCTATTTTACCTTTTCAAGGATCCTTCTGGTCTTTTAAGGATAGGTCATTAGTGTACTGGGAAAAAAAAAGGGAATCTCTGTTCCCTTTCAGACAGGCTTCAGCATGAGCTTTCTGTGCCAGGACTCCTGGTTATCCTGCCCCCTGCTGTGTAAACTGCAGGGGAAAAGGATTTTTGGACCTATTGTTTACTTCAAAATTCTGACCAAAATCATTCCTGGTTTAAAACAGTAATAGGTTTTTCTCCTTGAAATGAATTGGAGACATGGGAAAGTAGCACTGTGAATTACTGCACAGTTTTTGAATAAAATAAAAGGTGATATGGACATGAATAATGCCAAGGAGAAACAAAAAGGTTTATTTTACAGTTCTAATATTAGCTTAATTTTTTTAAAAAAGTTGGAAAAATCAGAACAAAAACTTGGCAGTATCAATGCTCAAACTGTTCTGGTACTGCTGATTTTGCATGTCCCACTCTACCCCTAAGAAGAGAGACTGCAAAAAGTTTTCTCAGACCTCAAATCTGAATGAACTCAGAACTGGGAGAAGCTTCTTCCTGACTTTTGTAACTGAACTCTTTTGAAAGTGTTAATTACATTCAACTCACACTGAAAGCTTAGACCAACCTAGAGAAGATTAGTATTAAATTGACCCACCGTGGCATGGTAATGGAAGTAAGATTAAAAGGACTGGAAAGCAGAGTCCTGTAAAGTTATTCAGGGTATTTTGGCCTGACTCCTGTGATGCAGAGCTGCTGGTAAGCCTCGTGTGAAGCTCTGCAGGAACAGTGAAAGCATCTCCTGGTGGACCCAAGGACACTTGGATGTCACAGCCCTGCCCCTGGAGGGAATGGTTTCTGAGCTAGGAGCAGGGCAGGTCATGGTGTCACACAGTATTTCTGCTGTAACTGCTTTGTTAGTGAGGAATTAATCAATGTGACTGTGCATCCTGGTGTTGGGGTAAAATCTTGCTTATCAGAAACAGGGCTGAGAGGACCAGAAATCCTGCTTTTTTTGCTTCTTGGAAAGAACAGATACTGACATCCAACACGTTGTTTTGTTCCCCGAGGTCGATGCTTCTTTTAGTGCCTGTCCTCCTCTTTAGGACTTGATCATCACACTGTGTGCACTGGAGCTCTGAAGCAGGCTGTTCTTCTCCAGGAGCCATAGAATCATAGAATGGTTTGGGCTGGAAGGGACCTTAAAGCTCATCCAGTTCCAACCCCCCTGCCAGCAGCAGGGACACCTTCCACTAGACCAGGCTGCTCAAAGCCTCATCCCAACTGGCCTTCAACACTTCCAGGGAGGAGCAGCCACAGCTTCTCTGGGCAACCTGTTCCAGTGTCTCACCACCCTCACAGTGAAGAACTTCTTCCTAATATCTCATCTAAACCTCCCCTCTTTCAGCTTAAACCCATTTCCCCTTGTTTTGTCATTAACTGTCCTTAGGAAAAGTCCCTCCCCAGCTTTCTTGTAGCCCCTTCAGGAACTGGGAGGCCGCTTTAAGATCTCCCCGGAGCCTTCTCTTCTCCAGGCTGAACAGCCCCAACTCTCTCAGCCTGTCTTCATAGGAGAGCTGCTCCAGCCCTCGGATCATCCTGGTGGCCTCCTCTGGACTTGTTCTAACTGCTCCAGGTTTCTCTTGTGAAAAGGTGAAGGGCTGCTCCCTCTTTTTCGAAGTCAGATTGTCCCTAGGCTGATTTCCAGTGTCAGCTTCCTGTTGACTGTCTACAGCCTTTCGAGGAATGCATTCCTATCAACTAGGCTGTAAGAAGGATGGGTTGAGCAATCTTTCAATCCTTCCTGTGGAGGAAGAACTCCCCTCAGGGCCCAGCACCGTGTCTGGGGGACTTGGCTGATGGAGTAATGAGTGCTTTGGAGCGTGCAACTCTCATTAAACTCTCATCTGTTTTGATTTTCTTCTATCTTTCCATTTTCTTTAGAGCAAGGTCAAAAATACAGAAGCTGGCTCAAAGAAACGCCAGGTCAAATTCCCCTTGCATTTATTGAATTCCTTACCTTTGGTCAGCTTATCCTGCCTTCACAGAATGCTGAATCCTGACTCAAATTGCCAATATTTCCCCGTGCTCAGTATTAAACTTAAGAGACTGAAACAATTATGGCCAGTTTGAAGCAAGATTACTTTAACTCAGACTAGAAGCTTTGCGAGAATAGCTTTCCTGCAGAGTCAGCCAGAGGGAATCAACAGTACTTTATTAACACAATATGAATTCTGTAAAGAAGAAAATAAAGCATGTGATTTTTTTGTAGCAAGGCCAGCCAAAAGAAATAACTTGCCCTCCAACATCACAAGTTTCTTTGGGATTTGGAGTGAAATGGAGTATAGAAAGCATTTTGTCTTATTGGATTTGTTTATGAGGAATTTGAGCAATCACCTTTGGTTCTTGGAAGTCAAGGTGTTAGCGAAACAAAATGCATCTCTGTGGAAGGGAAAGAAGGTTGTAAAGTGGGCATGGATGCTTTAAATTGTTTTGCTGTGGCCTATCACTTTAACCTGAAGATAATGTTTTGGGGAGGGTTGAGAAATGGTGCCCTGGACAGGTGGTCCACCTGGAAAAGTGCCACTTGCACCCAAGCTCTGTGTCAGCTCTCTCAGGACTTTGCCCTCTTCCTTTTTCCAAAATGTTTTTTGTAGATGACCAGCTCTGAAGAGAAGGACTTGGGGTGG
>NW_010329475.1:61020-90827 GCF_000700745.2 Antrostomus carolinensis | reverse complement strand
TATTATTATTATTTACCCTCCAAACAGCCTGATTAACACCTTCATTCTTTTTAAAAGAACTTGACTCAGGCTGCCTGTTTTATATGCCAATGAATCGTTGACATATTTAATCTATAGGATACATAATCCCCACAAGTTCAGCCTTAAATTAGGGAGGAGAAAGGAGAATTTCTGTTACACTGCTGCATTTTCTGCTGGAGAGCAGCTGATCTTGCTTTGAGCCACACTGGAGAGTTCTTATGTCATTTATTCCTTTCATTTTAGGGGTTGAGTTTTACTACTTGGGGGAGTTAAGGGGATAAAAAAAAAAAGAAAACCCCACCCCAGAACCAGCCCAATTTCAAACTGAATTTGTCTGTAGGATTCTCACAGCAATGTCCAGATTTCCACGTCGCTCCATGCATTGGGGTGAGGTGCTTTGGGCTGGCCAAATCCTCCAATTCTCCACGAACAATTTCATTCTCAGGCTGCAGTTTGCTGATGAAGCAGCTGGACAGGCTGAGATTTATGAAGATTCCATATGAATAGTACATTGTATTGACAGTAATTATTTTATCGTGATTATTAATTACAAAGTCACTGTGGAAGGCAGCTTTTGGAAGCGTGGCATCCGTCCTGTTTCCAAGGCAATCTCTTTGCAAGAGCAGGAATTGTCACTGGCTTTGTTTCTAACCATGTAGAATTCCATTTATCCCTAATTTTTTTTGCACATTCCCAATGGAATGCTGTTCCCTTTGCTGCTTTGGCTCCTGGGAGG
Organism: Antrostomus carolinensis; assembly: GCF_000700745.2. Lineage (NCBI taxonomy): Eukaryota > Metazoa > Chordata > Aves > Caprimulgiformes > Caprimulgidae > Antrostomus > Antrostomus carolinensis. The sequence continues at coordinate 90,070 of NW_010329475.1, read as the reverse complement.
TGGGCTGGCGGGGGGGTGTTATTTAGCAGCTGGAGATTTACAGGTAGGTGAGTGGATCCGTGTGTTCAGCAAGTGATTTGGGGATTCCTACTAATGGAAAAGCAAATGGAAACAATCAGATAGCGACACTCACATCTAAGAACTCCAGCAGTGGTACCAGTATATAGATGGGAACTGGTTTTGTCATCCCTTGTAAATCTTAACTGGTTTGATGCTCAACTCTGGCAGTGATGTTGATGTTTCTTAGTAATCCTTTTAACTTTTTGATTTGGGGAAAGGATTTTAGGAGAATCCTCATCAAATCTGCAGTACAGCCAAGTGCTCTGGCTGATGTAAATTATCTTTTCTGCCTTTTCCTGCAATTTTAGCTCCACTCCCATTGGAAGAGTGAAGCTCACCTGGAGGCAAGAGTGGAGGGGATTCCCAAACTGGTATCAAGGTGAGTGGGTCGGGGGGGCTTGTGACCACCTACAGATTAATAGTGGCAAAGAGGAGCTTAAGGAATTGCCAATTCTCTCAGCACCTCGACCCTGGTTTGCTCAATATTTATTAACCATTATTATTTTAAAGCTCAGTTAATAATTAACCATAATTCTGCCTCATCAACTCTCAACACCGTGAGCCACAGCAAAGAATGATAAACTCTGATTTTATTAAGTTACTGTATGTTATTATGAACTTTGGGTAGATAAAAAGTCATTTGGGTAGGTGAGGTGCTCAGAGATCTGGTTGAGTAGTGGACAGGTACGGTTGGACTCGATCTCAAAGGTCTTCTCCAAACAAACAATTCTATGATTCAATGATAAAAAGGGTTTTCACCAAAAGCAAAGTTTTAATAGTCCCTTTTAAAAGCAATTTCTACATTGCCGGACAAAAGAAGAAAGAAGAAGAGATTTTATTTACTTTATAATCCATCTGTGTTGCTAATGTTTATTCTTTGGTTCTCTTGGACAAGTCCTACTCTAATGGGATGGGGGAGATAGTTTTTTAAACTTTGCAGGAGCTTTTGGAGCAGTAAGTCTGAATTAGTCTACCAGTCTTCCTCTGACGAGTATTAAACATTTTGTTTTGACCTTCCACTGGAAATTAGAGATTTCCTCAATGAAGTGTAAATGCACGTTTACATGTACATCAAAGCCAAAAATCAAGGTATTTTCTTTTTCCTGCAATGCTGTTATGGATGCATTCGTTAAAAAATAGTTCTGCCTTAATTTTGGTATCAGGCCCAATAGATTTACAAGGTCAAAGAGAACCATGACAAGAGCTTTATTAGCACCAGGATTTACAGCTGCTCTTGGACATTGCAGGGCTCAGGATCAGAGGTTTTGGTCAGACCAAACATATCCAGAAGGGGCCTACAAGAAAGCTGGGGAAGGACTTTTCATAAGGGCAGTTAATGACAAAACAAGGGGAAATGGGTTTAAACTGAAAGAGGGGAGGTTTAGATGAGATGTGAGGAAGAAGTTCTTCACTGTGAGGGTGGTCAGACATTGGAACAGGTTGCCCAGAGAAGCTGTGGCTGCTCCTCCCTGGAGGTGTTGAAGGCCAGGTTGGATGAGGCTTTGAGCAACCTGGTCTAGTGGAAGGTGTCCCTGCTGCTGGCAGGGGGGTTGGGACTGGATGATCTTTAAGGTCCCTTCCAATCCAAACCATTCTATGATTCTATGATTATTCTGGTGGCACTCGGCATGGTGATCTAGATGCCAAAAGGCTTCTACTTCAGGAATTATTTCCTCTGCACTCATCCCCTTCTTCCTATTTTTCTCCAGCCTCAGTGTTGAGCAGAATCATGAGATGAAGACTCTGTGAGATGAACCTCTGATGAACCTAAGCCTCCACATCAACCCTCCACTGCAGGATCCACCTGAGATATTCAGCATCCAAAACAGACGTAAAAACTACGACACTCAGTTGAAGGCAACTGCAACACCTGGCTGGTTGGTTGTACCATAACCAGCAGCCAAAGTAAGTTCAATGAAAGACTCAGACACTATAAACCTTTAAATTTGACATTTTATTTCATTGCAGAAGAAAATCCAACATAGGTCTCATTATGTTATGCATCTTTAATTATAAAAATAAGCAAAGAAAATAACTTGCATCTTTCTCATTACTATGATATGTTTCAAATAACCTTTATATGAACACACTGAGCTTTAAAAATGTAATTTAAACAATAAATAATGACATATACCAGATATGCTCACTGTTTATTCCAGTACTCAGCAAAAAAAAAAAACCAAAACCAAAAACCCCAAACTCTCTCCCCCTTTCTAAGTATCTTTAAATTATAAATACATAATGCAAATTTATAATGGCACAAAACATCTAAAGTGCAAACAAATCACAATGAGAATCATGCAAACATTTCTAGATAAGCCCCTCCCCGCCCCCAAGAGAAATCATTTTGCAATGAACGCAAGATTAAAAAAAATAAAGCATTAAGAGATTAAATAAAATGTGAAATAGCTGGACTTAATCTTGAGAATCATTCCCCAGGGGGATCTCTCTCTCTCTCACCTAATTCAAACCATCTGAAATCAAGGATCCTTCCCAGTTGATGGGAAGTGCCTCTCCCATCACCACGTCCCCCTCCCCTGAAAAGAGAGAGATTTTACCCACCAGCTTAGGCTGGATGGCAAAAGTTAGGCAAGGTGAAGCCCAGGGCTTTTGATTTTGTGGCTGTGTGCTTGTGGCTTCCTTACTACTTCAGCATCAGAAAAAAAACCCACCAAAACCCGACACATTAAATGAGCTCAAAAGTCTGGTGATGCCATTGAGGCTCCAACATGGGGCATCTGCCGAGTCCCCAACAGCAGTGCCAGTGTGGAGAGGCAGACCTTTGTTTGCACAGGTGATATTTACCAGTGAAACCAGAGCAAATTGAATTGGGGAATTATTTTCCCAGTTGTCTTCCCACCCTTATTAAAGGGACAAGTTGAAATTCCCACTGGAAAAAGAAAAGTAATTAGGCCAACCCAAAAAGAGAAGGTTTAGGGGAATCTCACCCTCCTCCCCAGCCTCAAATCCACTTTAGAAACCTTCTTTGGGTTTTCATAGAAATGGATGCACAAAGCAACAGAGAAGCCACTTGCCATTAGGAGGATCTCCATGGGGAGCTGTGGCTGCTGGATGTCCCCAGTGAGCTCCACTGGTGCGAGTCCACGGGGCTGTGGGTACCCAAAATGGGAGCTGCTTCCCATAGCCCCGCGCTGGGCTGCCCAGCACCAGCACACCCAGCCAGGTGGTTGTTTGGACAAAGCCTCGAGCCAGGTAAAGACTTTTTTTGTAACTATTTCCCCAAATATGGATGCACAAACCCCAGTGGAATTCCTGATTTGGGAATCCCATGGTTGAGGTGTAGCACTGTAGGGCAGAGAGTTCTGAGATCAGTTCCTAAGCATCACTTGAACATTTAGGGTCAGGATATTCAAGGGGCCTTTGGTTTTCACCTTGCAAAACTTTGTGTTGGACTCTAGATACCTGCCTGTGATTTAAGAACGAGCAATATTGCATCTTGCTTGCCCTGGACGGCACGATTCAGAGTATTTAAAAAAAAAAAATTAAAAAAAATAAAAATAACAACCCTCTACCGTCAGCAACATTTTTTGCTGCTTAACAATTTTATGACAGCACTTTTGGGCTACATTTAATGAAGACAGCAATATTAGAAATGCTGCCACTGCATCTGGTTTCAATATATTAGCAGCAAGTTATTGTTTAAAGGCTTTGTGGTTTAAGAAAAAAAAAAAAAAAAAACAAACCCAAAAAGTTATATTGCTTTAGATTTTTGAAAAGAAAAGCAAAAAAAATAGATCCCTCCTTTGTTAGCTCTCTAACCAGTTGAGCAAGAGTCATCCACTCTGCAGACGGACTCTGAGGGGACAGATTTGGAGTGTGGAACTGGCCTTGTTGATCCGGTGCCACAATGTGGCTGTTTTTGGCTCACTGGAGCCCGGCTGGGCTACTGTGCAGAGAGCGGCGGTGGGGGGAGAGCCCCGGCGGCTGCGCTCCCGTGCGCACAGCCCGAGGAAGAGAGGGATGGGAGGGAAGGAAAGGAAAGGAAAGGCAGATCTGAGAGCATTAATGCATGTGTCCTCTGCAAGGCAGGCACATCGCTTTACTGTTGAAACTTAAAGAGAATTGGAGGATTTTTATTTTTCCTGCCGTTCCACCCCAGAAATCAACTTTCTAAAGGAAGTTTTACCCTGTGGCAGCTATGAGATCCCAAAGCCATCTGATAATTCCCCAAATAGCTCTCCAAGCAGCACTCATGCCTTGGGTATAACTTCATCTCACAGCAGCTCTGTGGAGACAGGACTGGCCAGTCTGAACACTTTTTTTTCCCTAGGTTTTTTTTTTTTTTTTTTTTTTTTTCCATTTCAATTATGAGAAGAGAGGCTTGTTTCTGGCTCTGTCCTAATAATTTCTGTCCTAAACATTTTCTCTCTTCCATTATAAAAAGGCCACAGAGTAGAATGCAAACTCTTGTATATGACAGAGATACTTTTTCCAGGAAAAAAAAAAAGAAACAGCTAACTTACAAAACTAAGTTTATGCAATAAAGTTATTATATTCTGCTCCTTTTAAGCAGACTCTCGTGGAATTTATGTACAGTACATGACAGATTTTAAAACTATTTATACCACAGTTAGAGCAAGACCTTTAATACTCTAGTCTTAAGACAGGGTTTGTTTCTGTTAAGATTTCTTTTAAAGCTTTAGACAGTTAAATACAGTACATAGATGTTAGCTTTTAAATACAATGCAAGATTATGTAACCTCCTGACTAGCTTCAACCATAGACTGGCACCTCTTTTAATTATTTCCTTAGTACAAAATGTTCCTTTCCTGATTTGGGGTGGGTGTGTGTATGTGTGTGTGTGTGTTGGGGGGGGATTATTTTAATTCATTTTGCACTGTGGTGCCAGGTCACGGTAACTAGAATCACCCATAACGAGTGAGTTTGGTAAATCAACGAGTTAACGGAGCTGGATTGGAAGGATTAGGACTGTATGACACTAAGAGACCAGGAATATGACATTCATATTCGTCCATGGCCAGCACAGATTCATAACACGAATTCCATTGACATCTTTAGGATGTGCAATAGTTATTAGTGCATCTATCGTCGCCTACCAGCTTACTACAAGAGAGAAGAAGCTGTTCTCCTCGGTGCCAAATCTTCAGACTTCAATGGTGGTAGCGCTACAGTACATTTCGAGTTTGGTGTCTGAAGGCCTGACTACTGTATGGTTCTATTTAAGACTAAGATTATTTGGGGTATCTTTATTTTTGGGGGGAAGGGGGGGGGAAAGAAGAGATGGAGACATTTTGACAGCGGGAAAGCTGAGACACTGAACACAGATCCATGCAAAAAAAAACCAAAACAAAACAAGTTTTGTTCGAGAGGAATAGAAAATATTAATGACTAAATCTAAAACCAGTTCCTAGTTGTTATTCAAACTAGCTACAGTACACTTGGTTTGGGTGCATTACTCTTCTAGAAGAGAGGACTTCAGCTTTGGTAGTGCTTAGAGCATCCCTCACACACCCATCGCCGCTCCCCCGAAGGCGTTACGCGCTTTCGGCGGAGCTGCGCTTTGCGTGGGCCGGGACGGACCCCTCACCTCGTAGGTTCCTGAAGTAGAGTTTTAGCTTCTGTGGTTCGGTGATACGTCTCCTAGTGAAGTCCGCTCGTGGGTGGCCTTGGGCGCAGTGATCTGTCTGCAGCAGGTGGAAGAGGCTTGCCATGTTGGGCCCGATCTTCTCCATCAAGCTGTCCTTGATGGTGCTGACAGTCTCTTCATCACACTCCAATAAGCTTCTCACCAGCTTGTTGTAATACCTGCACGAGAGTTACCATCTGTTATTCCAAGATATCTTCCAGCAAGACCACAGAAACAAGGTAAGAGCTGATATCAAGCCAGGAGACCAGTCCAAGCGATAAAACCACGAGAATCACAGTTTTTAAGTCATTCAGAGCGTGTTTGAAATTGAAATTTGACAGTGCACAACGCACAGATTGTCACTGCATCTAACAAATGCCCTGGACATGGAGGTGCTATTCTCAAGACATATGAAAGGAACACAACACATCAAACTTCTAATTTAGTTGTCCTAACTGAGCAGCTGCTCCAGCTTTGCAAGGTAAGGCAATGAGCACAGGTGATTTTGGTGTTACCCTGGTGGGTTTTGAAGAAGGTGAGAGTGAGGAGCTAAGACAATCTAGTAATTGGTTTAAGTGAGTTTTACTCTCCTCTAAACAACTCGAGTTTCTAGAGCTTTAGGAAGAAAAACAATTGGATCTTTCTAATAGACAGGCACTGCCCATCACCAGACAGGACAAGAGACTAAACAGACCACTGGTCCGAGCCAGTACGACCCGTCCTATGAGTGTATCCATCCCTGCAGCACCGTTCCCTTTCATCCCTCTCCCTTCACCTTTAACCAGGGACCAGAAGCAGGAGAAGCAAGCTCAGTCCAAGGCAGAGCCTGACAGATGCATGTGTTCCCTGGGGACAGATCTTTAGGACACACAATCAGTTGTCACTTACAACAAGCTGACCATGCATTAAATCCTAAGCGAGGACCTTATGCTTCGCCCTGTTGCGTGCCTACCTCCTCTCCACCCTGCTGCTGCATTTTCGCCTTCCATCAGCCTTGGATACACGTTCCTTGCTCAAGGAGGGAGCCAGGAAATTGTGCTGATCTCTTTCCCAAGAGCTGCCTGAGCTGAGTGGAGAACAGTGCTCAAAGGAACAAACCTCCGTGGGGCGAAGGCAGGATCAGCACAGCCCGGCATGCACCTGAGAGCAAAGCTGCAAGTGGGACCTCACCGTACAAGAGAGCATCTTCCTAAGGAGAGAAAGTTGGGAAAAGAGGAACAGTCCCATATTTACTGGGCTACTTCTGCCTGAAAGGATGACAGGGAACTTATTTTAAGCCTTTAAGGTCACCGTGACATTTTTCCACAGGAGCAGAGAAGAGAATGACCTGCAGGTGGAGGAGGGGAAGGAAGAGGGAAATGAGAGTTCACATTCAAACTCCTTTCCTAACTCTCAGCTCTGGCCTTTAGAGCAGGCAGAGGAGGTCAGGTGAGGTTAAAGTTTCTGCTGCACTTGAAGTACAAAAGGACCAGGCTTTGGCATGGTGGAGCCCAGTGCAAGCACAGCTTGGCAGCATTCACATTAAGGTCTGAAGTGTGCGCAGTAGTTGGCGATGAATACATCCGTGTGAGCCACGCATCCAGCTTCCATCAGTCCCAGTCTAACAGGACAGGAGGAAGAGATCCTATCCGCTTTCCTCTGCCGTGGCCAGCACCTCCTTCATACAAACCCAGCTTGGTGGTTTCCATAGCGGAGCTGCAATCAAACAGCTCGCTAGTGCTTTTCAGTAGCTAGCTGGCAAGCCAAGGCAACAAGGCTTTCCTCTCCTCCTGCTCCTGCCACGAGATTAAATCACAGGAAGATGCTATGACCTTTAACTACTTCCTCTCAGCATCCCAGGCCAAGTGGCACATTCTTATTCTGTGGCTATGTTGGGACAGGGGCTGGGAAAGCAGGATGCTTTAGGAGACCTCAGCGTAAACTATTAGCTGGGAAATCCTGCTGCTTTTGTTACTCAACATGTCATAATATCCTTTGGCTTCAAGAAGGGTTGGCGGCTGTGGGGGAGGAGTTCCCTCCGCCTCAGGAGACAGCGGCTCCGGTTCAGGCTCCGATCTCCGGAGAGGAATGTCCCCAGCACGTATTGACACTGCTGCTGTCACCCCATCCTCCCTCACTCAACTGCCCACAGGTCTCCCCTTCACCCCAACACCCCTACAGCCCCGCCAAGGGCTGTTGAACTCTGCAATCCATCGTGTTAATCTGAACTGCTCTCTCAGCCTATAAAACACTGATGCCACAGAGCTGCCTGCTCCTTGTCCCAGCCCTCGGGGGAACGCTCAAGCAAACCTCTTCCAAATTTGCTTGGGGAAAGACACGCAAGTATAATTTTCACCTTCCCACAAGTATAATTTTCTGGATATAATATCTACAATAGAGTCTTTATAATAAATTTATGCTGGTCAGAGATGCAACATCTACCTACCCCTTGCTTACATGTCCTAGGATAAATCTGGAGGCTTAAGATACTTCTAGATCAAGTCAAACAGCCACCCCACCAGAGCTGTAGCATTCACCACAGCCAGCCAACATGTTAAATTGCAGCTTGGTCTGTTTGCACTCAAATTCTAGAGCATATTTACTCAAACTGTTCTAAAAGATCCCTTTTATCCCAATCACAAGACTCAGCACTGATTGTTCCAGGACTTAGAGGAAGAAATCCTTGCCCTTGCAGCGTGACTGCACAGACTGCAGTAGCTCCCTGAAGCCTCTCGCTGTCCCTTGTCCTTGGAGGATGGGGACAGGGCAATTCTGAGCTCAGATAAAGGCATCAGAGAGCAGCGTGATGTGCCCATTTCTGCAGGCAGCTTTTGCTATCAAGAAGGAACACGGGTGAAGACAACACTAAAAGAGATCATTAAGAACACCGGACTCTTCCCTCGAAATATGAACTACTGGATCATGGCAGAACAAGGTTAGAGAGGGGCCCGTTTGCTGGTTCCCTTTAAGCTTTCCCAGCTCTTCATGCTGCTGTGACAAGGCAGAGGGCAAGGCCCCATTTCCCAGGTGCCATATAAACCCCAAAAAAGGGGCTGGCTGCAGTCTCAGAAGAAGTGAATGAAGTTGTAATAGGTTGAGAATCTCTTAAGTGCCCAATATGCCAGAGATGCTGTCTTAATCAAACTGGTTTGGTATTTCAAAGCTCTGTTTACCATTATACTGCATTCAAACTAAAAGAACTAACATTTAAACAAACTCCAGGCTTTGAAGTGATGTATGTCTAGTTAATTTTATGATTATTCCCCGGAGATGTTTGTTAAGTGTATTTACCAAAAAAAGAATCAGAAGAATGCTGGTAAAACTTAACAAGGATTTGAAAAGGCAGAGAGCATTACTTAGGCTAAGCTGTACTAGGACTTGTAAGAAGTCGGTCAACTTAGTTCCTCTCATTTCTTTCTCTGTGCTTCACATTTTTGCATTTGATGCATCTCAGCTGAGGAAAAGTTCCACATACCGGTTTGTGAACTGATTTGGAAGCTGGACAACCTCCGTGATGGCTTCAGGATTCCGTTTCGCAATGCCACACATGTCCAGTTTGCTGTAGCACTCCTCTTGCACTTCGGAGATCATTCTTTGGAAAGTGGAGCACCTCCGGATGGCGAGGAACACCTTGGACGTTACCCCGTTTGCAATGCATTTCAAGCTTTCTTTCACAAAAGCTTTTCCCTGGAAAACAGAAGAAAAACTTTAAACTGCAACAGATTTCATAGAAAGGGATTTATTAAAGATCCTCTGTTGTGGCTGGCTGCTATTAATTACCCTTTGCTGTAATTACAGACCTGCTGGAGGTCCCTCACCGAGCGTGTCAGGGAACCAGACCCTAAACACTTGCGGTTATTGCGTAGTTATATTCACAGCACTTTCAGTTGGGATGCACACAGTCCAGGTAGAACAGTGAGCTCCTGTTCCCAAAAGATTTAGGCAATGGAAGTTTTTGCTTAAACAGACCTAAAAATGCCAGCACCAGAGATGGGCCAATTCTGCCCTCCAAGAGGGGGCTGGACTGCTCGCTGCATACCAGTGATTTAACACATCTGGTTCACCAGACCTCAAGATGCTTTAAGAGCTTTTAAATTTGTCCTTGGGAGAGAGAGCACAGGGAACAAGGAGGTGTGGCATTTTGGGAAGAAAGTATGAAGGAAAAAGGCAGGAAAAGGGCTCCTTGGCAGAGCCACAGTCCTCTGGTATCATCCCATTTATTCTGCTGCGCGCAACTGCAGCTCCAGAGAGGCTGATCTGGCCATTGCATTCCCAGACCCAAAGATTTCCAATTCGAATCCCAGCCCTGTGCCAGGTCACACAGTCAGAAGACTTGACTTTGTTAGAAGAACGTTTATATTTCCTCCTGAAGAGGAAACTTAGCTCTCCTCCCCACAAAACACTCCTTGCCAAATCCTCACACATAGCATAGAGTATGTGGAAAATATACTGTAGAAAATAGCCCTGAAGGATGCACTTGTAGCCAAAAACCAAAATTATGGTTCAGAGGAGGAGCTAAGCTGCAGGAAGGGCTGCAAGAAAGGAAGGGTTAAGCCTGCAGAGACCTCATCTCCATGAGGAGAGAGAAACTAAAGCATCTGTTCAGAAAAGTGTTTCAGCACGTGCTTTAGCGCCGCAGGACTTGTAAAAACACTTATGAAAAGGGAGCCCTAACAGCGAGGTATGACTCTTGTCCCCTTCATCCTCGTACCATACCTGAGTGTCAAATTTAGCAGCACTGTAGAGGAAGGACTTGCAGATGTCATACATGCCATCCGTGTCACACGTGGAGTTCTCCAGACAGGCGAAGGCCCCGCAGCCCACCTGGAGGGCACTGTTCAGACAGCGAACCACCTCGGCTACGGAGAGAGGCACAGGTACAACGTTACACACACACGGCTTCCCCATGCTGTAAAGTCCTTCTCTGGCACAAAGGTAAGTCATGCTCAACCGTGGCTGAGCAGTAACCTTATTGCTTTTTGGGACTGGAGGAAGAGGTAATGAAGAGAGGCCAAAAGGAGTTATTAACTGAAGTCATGCAACAGATCACCAGCAAATCAAGGAACAGAAACTTCAAACATGAAACCTTCATAATGATTAAAATATGGGCAACTTCTGATAGTCTTTGGCTAGATGGAGACTGACAGGTCCATCCCAACCTAATTCTGAGAGCTAAATTCAGAGCTCCTCTAAAAAAGGCAGAAGTAATGAGGATGGCCCTCACGAAGAACACTGAGTGGTGAGGTCTTCTCCATGGTCTTAGAGGTCAGAGCAGCTTGGCAGCATCTGACTCACAAACCTCACTTGAAAATTGAGCTTGAAGTGATGGCAATTGCCAATAAACTGGCATGAAATTTGCACTTACTGTGAGGAAGCGCTGGTTTTGCTAGCTTTGGAAGTGTTTGTGCTTTTCTAACAAGCATAAAGTATCTAGAAAGAAGATTTTTAGTTTATGTGTCAACTATCAGTACTGCAAAAGGACTTGAACAAGCAGTTTGCTCTTAAATACTAACCTGGTACCCAGCAGTTTGCAAACATAGCCAAGAAAGGTCATATTGCTGAAGATCCGCAAAGAGAAGGGACATTTGGGCAGAGAAAGTTAAGGTATTGGAGCTGACCATGTATAATTAAAATCGTTGAGGCAGAAGTCAGTCTGCACAGGAGGGTATCCATGTCATCCCATCTTTTTTAGTGCAGATACTATGCATTTTAACAATGAATCAGCAGTATTGCCACATGATTGCCCTGAAATTAGTAGGGATTAACCTTTTTTGGTAAGCTGAACATCTGTCCCCTTATGTGTCTGTGCAAGGCATATTCATTACTTTTGCAGCTCATGTTACCAGACATTCTTTAGGAAGAAATGCAAACCCAGTGTTCTCCCATCAAGATCCTAGGTGTGGGAAAAGTGAGGATTTGCATTTAGGGGAAGAGAACATACATTATTAAGAGCTAAGTTGTAGCCTAAAGATGTGTATGTATATATATATATATATATATATAATTAGAATCTTAACAGAAAAGAGGAGGAAAAAAAATTACAAAAATCACCCAATTAACCCCTCCTCATTCTCCACTCTTGCTTACGTGCCTGAAGGGAGAAATATTTGGTAAGATCATCCTCTCCCCAGTTCATAACCTCACCATCGCACAAGTCATTCCCATAATTATGTTTCCACAGGTTCAAATTAGAACTTTGCTTTCAGCAGACTTAGTATGCATTAAGCTTTTATTGTTTTAGGCACGGTGCAATAGTGAGACCCTATGTTTCTATAGCAACCAAATACAAAAGGAAATTGAGCAAACACCCTGGTATAATGCTGCAGAGCCTTGCAGATCTAAAATAAGACATCTGTTAATGAGCTCCAAATTAAAGACCTAATATCTTTTCAGTATACTAGAAGACAGATTTTTTAATTCCCATTGTTCCAGACAATGTGTCCAACTTATCTAAGCATCAATAGTGCACAAAGTAGAGACATCCAGCGCTGACTTGCCAGCAATTTTTTTTTTATCCATTGTAAAAGCAACTTTGCTAAATGTCACAATCATATTTTTATGGTACCATCTCACTGATAACAATCAGTTTTTGAAAAGAAATGCTAGCAGTGGACAGTTTCTAGGTTACTGCATTCTTCAAAGTCACGTATCTCTCTCCCCCTCTTTGAATAGACAGATGTTTGGCAGAACAATGGTTCAGTCAAATTTCCACGGATTTTATCAACTTCCTAAAAAGCAAGGAATTTAACACCAAAGTATGACTGCAACTGGAGAAGAGAGAAAGATACATGCAAGGAGGAGGTGGGGGGGAGAAAAAAAAAGTACATGGAACTCATTTAGTAGATGGGGGAGGAGGAGAGAGAATGGATTGCATCCTGCAAGCAGATCACACACCAGTTCCCTGAGCCCACTCCTGAAAGGAGAAGATTTCTTCTCCAGCTATGCACCAATATCCTCCTGAATCAGATCCTTAAATTCATATTTGTTCCTATCAGACATTAAGTTTATAAGGAGAAAAAAAAAAAAAAGAAAAAAAAGGAAGAAAAATCAGCAGTAGAGATATCTGAAACAGTTTAACACATCGGGGTTCAGGCTCAAAGCCCTCCTTGCTGGGTGTTACCTGAGTTCTGGGCTGCAACCCTGGGTTTCCTGGGGCTCACAGAGTCATTCTGTTCAGCTTCATAGGATGCAGATGCACTGATCACCAGCAGCAGGAGAAAACCAGACTTTAGGAGCATTCTCTGACAAGTTTCCGCTAAGTGTGGTTTTTTTGGGTGGTTTTTTTTTTTTTTTGGTGTATGTGTGTGTCTCTCTCTCTCTCTCTCTCTCTCCTCTTCCACTTCGGCTTGAGCAAAGATGTGGATCTGGATACGCGCTCCTAAGGAGAGAGAAAGGAGTCTGCCGAGGTTCAGGGACGTGCTGCAGCCCAGCTCTGCCTGGCCCCTCTGGCTCCTGCTCGCTGGGGGACCAGGAGCAGCGTCGAGGGCTTTTATAGCCGCCCTTATCGGTCCCCCCCGCGGGCTGCGGAGCCAATCGGGAGGCGTTGGGCAGAGCCAATGGCAGACTGGACTCATTCAAGCACCAGAAAACTGCAACTTCACAGGAAGAATATTTTCCAGCCAATTAAAAGTACCTGCCAAACAACAATAACCAAAAAGTTAATCTTTGGAGAAGCGGTGGGAAAGGGAGGGAGGGGAGGGGGGGAATGACTTCCTATGGATAATTGAGCTCAAGGAAATGACAAGGCAGTCCTAAATCTTCCCCCACCCCAAAAAATAAATCACCTGCCCTTTAAGAAAAGCTATTTTCCCATCCGTTCAGCAGTTATCCCAGGGTTACAGCAGCTTGGAAGAAAGGGAAGGGGTATTTTTGTAGGGTATTGGGGGCTGGCACTCAGTAGTGGGTCAGCTCTGCACCTGACCCCAGCCCCCCAGAAAGGCAAAGAGGACGTACCTGTGCGCGTGCGGATGGGAGGCATCACCTCTCGCCTGCCAAAGCGTGTGTGTGCAACACCAAACCCACGTACAAACACACTACACCTCACGTAGGCACATGCAAATACCCTTTCGGTGCCTAAAACCTTATTCCTTGTGCACCATGTTCCTCATCTTCCCTTGGCTTCCACAATTATGTTACTAAAATCATGCGTTCATACCCCAGACTTCAGTGTAGTCGTGCTTTTACTGCTTCCCAGTGAAGCACAAGAAAATTTTTAGGTGTTTGGTGTTTTTTTTTCTTCCTCCCCCCCCCTCCCCACCCAATTCAATCCTGTTTTTCAGATTTCATAACGGGAGGAGGCACCCTAATGCTTGATTTAATCTTCATTTTAATAGGCACATAATGAGGATTAACACACTAGAGAACTGATTATCCCGTATACCAGAGACAATTTAAGGCTCTGAGTATTTAAGGGATCAAAGTATAAGCAGTAGAATTTAAGCATTAGAGCTGAAAGGAAATCAGGAAGGTGCATGAAGAAAGAAGATTTATAGATAAAAAGTTACAAGTTCCTGCAGCTTAGAATAAGCCAAAAGATTGAGATATCAGGTATTACTGATCAGAGACAAGATAGCTTCTTTTGGATCTTGAGCATGTTTGATTCTCACTCAGCTATCCCCACGATCTTTTCTGGGAAGGAAAAATCCTCTCGTCTCTGGTGCCAGGCAAGGAAATGCAGCTCGAATAGATTCATAGATCCCTCCACGTACAGAAATTCCATTGGGATGAACCAATTTTACAAATCTTATTGAAGTGGAGGTGCAAAAAAACCCCCTCGTCCTGTGGGCGTTCATTCAGGTTTATGGGTGGCTAAATTTAAGTCAATAAGGAAGCAATTTAAAGAAAAGCAGAAGTAGCCTCTTCCTTAGTGGAGCTCCAGAAACAGTGCCTACTGCTTTACCTCAGTCCTGCCCTTTTTTTTTGCCTAGGTTTGACAGCTCTGACCATGACAACGGGACCTCTCTGGTTCCTTGCCCCATCCCTGAGCTTCAATTTCTTCCGAGGAGAAGCTGCCAGCTCAGTTTGGGCTGCTCGATCCCATTCGTGTTGGTATATTTGGTGTCAGCTTCAATTGGAATAGGAACAGGAGCGAGGTTGTACTCCTGCCTTGGGGTCAAAATAACAGCTGTGCCAGATGTTCCAAGAACATTCAAAAAGCACTGAAACAGAAGGGTTTCGGGTTTCGTCTCAAGTTTTGTGACACCGAGCCAATTTCATTAAATAAAGTATAAAAAAAAAAAAAAAAAAAAAGAAGGAAAAAAGAAAAAGAAAAAGGCAGCAGCAGCCCTGCAAAAACGCTGTGGTTTCTCTACTTAATAGGACTAGTCCAGTTTGTAAGTGAGAATAATCCCATAGGGTTTGATTCTGATTAAATCAAAAGCAACTCTGGCATTGACTTCAATGGGGGATGAATCACCATTCTATCTAAGTCCTATTTGGAGTGGAAGCATTGTATTTTCCACAAAATTGAATTTCAAACTCAAAGCCCGGTTTCTCTCCACCCCTTCACCCCCAAGGTGAACATTCCTCCTTGTCTTTTTTAATGTTTCAATCTGAACTGAAGTCGTTTGCAAAACAAAACAGGTTGTCCTGGCCCTCTGAGCACGTATGCATCCTGATTTGAGTCCAAGTGTGAGGAAAAATTAGTAGCAAGTAGTTCCTATAGATACTAAAATGCTTCCAGTACATCTTCTATTCTTTCTCATAACATTATTCCAGGGCTGATTTATATATATTTAGGGATATATTTAGGATTTGTACCTGCTGCATATTTTTAAAGCAATCAGTTTTTGTTCTGGATAGCAATAAGAGGAGATTAACTGTAAGATGAGGTTCAGTTTGGTAATGGGAAGGGGTACTACAACACAGTGTGATATATTGGATCAGGACACGTGCAAACATTATAATATCAGAAAAACTTGTATCTTGTGAAGGCAGTACCTTTATTACTGCTTTAAGAAAGTGAGAAAATGAATTCAGGAGTGAAGGACCCATACTGAGTTGCTGTCAAATCCGGCAGGAGACTCGGACAAGCAAATTTCTGCGTGAGACCTTCGAGTCCTTTGGTAGCAGAGCATATTTGCATTATTTATTTTGCATACTGAGGGTAAGGAGAACTGCAAAATCCCTCTGTAACTTCCATTCTGCACTCACTGTATGATGGCACAGGAGCTTGGCTTCTCTCTTGTACTCAAGCTTTTAAAGGAAAAAAATGAAACAACCAGCACAGGAACCATGAGACTGTTCAAAGATCAGTGGTTTGCCCGCTCCAGGGTCATTCCTTTAAAACTGTTGCTAGAAGGTTTAGGGACACAAGAAGAATATTCATTATGGGATAATATTACCCCTAAAAATCTTCCCTCCTCCTGTTCTCAGTTGATACCTGGTCTAGACTCTAAAGATCTCACCAGAAGAGGAAAAAAAACCCCTAAAAAATAAAAACGCCAAAGAAATTCCACTATTTGCTATTAAATACTCAACATAACCTGTTAGAAGAATTTTCTGCCTAGCTTCCCTTACAGGTTAAATGTTGCCTTCAAGAAAGGTTTGTTTCCTGGCTGATATATGTAAAGGAAAAAAAAAGAAAGGCACTGTTAGCCCTGAGCAAACCGTCCCCTTCTTTCCATTTCCATTCGAGAGATCCCATTAAATTGAACAGTAGGCACTACTGTACCACTGTTAGTCTGTTCCCAAGGTGTTAAGATTTTGGTTTAATCTCAAGAAGAAATAAAGTGGGAGGGGGAGAAATAAAAAGAAAAGAGGGGAACCCAAAGTCAACAACCTCCTGGCTTTGGGCTCAGCTGCTCCCTGGCTGGAAGCTGCTAGGAGGGCAGCAGCCCCCCTCCCCTCTGCCATTGTGTAACTGGATCACTGCCCACCTTTCAGCCCCCCCCTTCCCCAGCACAGGACCCCTCCATTCGCTCCGCTCCACTCCAGAGGGACGTGAGCAACTGCATCACCTCAGGAGTTAGCAACGCTCGGCTGGTTCCTCCCCGCACGTCTGCTCCTTCCAAGCAAACCAACCTCCTCTCACGCCGCCTCTCGCCGCGGCGACACTTTGGCACACACGTACACAGCCACCCCACCCCTTCCTCACAGCTCGGCCGCTCGACACGCCGCAGTTAACTCTGGGAACACACCAAAGGGACGGCTGAAAAGAGCCACCACGGAGTAGCATCGTGTGTACAGGGTGGGCTGGCACAGAGCAAGACCCACATCCAGGCAAGGGTAGAGTATGTTCCCTCCTCACCGCGACTTTAACGCGCGTTGAACTTCATGGGAAACGCTCCCGTGTGATCTAAGGATCAAACCTGTGTTGTCTCCAGGCCTTGACAACTCGCCAGCCGCCTGCGCACATCCCGCTGGACCAGATCCTCAACAGGTGTACATTAGTCTAACCGCCGAATTCAATATTCGCCCTTCATCTACGCCATTCTTCTGATGCGTCACTACACGCTGCCTGGATGCAATTCCCCATCGGAGAGTTATAAACCAGGAGTAGCTTCAATTACACTGACAGTATAAAAGCAAAGTAAGGGAGAGGCTAAGCAGAACCTTTTAATTTGCTTAAACCCAAATGAATAACCCCGGCTGCACCGGTGCAAGTGATGTCAGAACTTGTTCCAAAAGGCAGGATACAATTTAAGAGTTACCTGGGTGTCTGCCCCAACAAAGCCACTTGGATCTGTCTACAGGCTTTGGCCTTCGCTCCATAAACCTGGCAACAACAACAATAACAACAAAAAAAATCTGCTCTGCATCTTCTTATTAAACAAAGGGATTTAATATCTCCGGTTTATATGCAAGAAGTCAGAATAAGTTTCATTGTGTGATGACCGCTGTACGTTTAATGTACAATTATTTAATGCCCAACATAAGGTTGCAACTATTCTACCGCGTTTGAGTTAATTGGAAACATAAATTAAGGCAAGTTAGAGGTCTTCTCATATTCCTACGATTTCCTCACTTTGAACAATTAAATTTTTTTTTTAATAAAAGGAATTATGTATTTTAGTACATTTCTGTTAGGATTGTTTTCTATCTTGTAATGCAATGCATGATGAAAAGCGCTTACTAATAATAACCCAGTATTACTTGTAATCCTATGCTCTATATCCTGACTGCCTGTTTCAATGGGATTTTGATTAAAACCGAATGTGTGTTACATATCAGATACATAAAGAACTTTCAACACTCAATTCTCGGTACCTTGGCCTGATCCAGGCAGTGGGAATACTCCTCTGTGGAAGGTGAAAGAGTCCTTTAAAGGCATTGCTGTGGCAGGCTGACAGCTTCACTTCACTCCACTCCAACCAAACGCAGATATCACTGGCTTGGACTGGATTTGTACCTGTAAAACAGAGTCAGAAGTTTTTTAATCCTTCCATTCAGCAGGTAGATGTCTTAATCCCAGTCCCAGCCCTAAAGCACCAGCCAAGAGGAGTTACAGCAGCAGGATGCGGCCCATGGAGGGGAGGAAGTTGCAGTTACACAAGGCAAGACGCTTTGGCAGGTTATCCCACATTGGAATGTATTTTGGAGGATGCACATGGAGACAGGGCGCCAGGTTTTGCACACAGGGCCAGAGCTGTTCACCTGGAGTAAAGGCAATCAGAGCTCAGAGATGCTGGCACAGACGAAGAGAGGGAGGAAGCCCCCCAAAATTTTAGCGTGGTTGAACACCCATCACATTTACTTTCTACTCTGCAGCCAGGAGTTCACCAGGTGGTTGATCTAAAATCCCCAATTCTTCTGATTATAGAAAATGTTAATCCCAAACCCGATTTTGAGGAGCTCTGGGTAAGTCCCCATCTACATGGAGCCCCCACCCACCCCTCACCCTGCGCTTGTAATAAGTATTTCCCCCCCCTGCTCCAGAGCCTGATGACACCAGCAAATATCTAAACAGTTTCTTGCAAAGGCTTGCCTTAACCAGAAAGAGGATCTCTCATTAAAGCATAAAATTAAACACTTCAGAACAAAGATATTGCCACATTAATATGGAGATTCTGCCTCCCCCCCCCACCTCCTTCATCAAAATGCATTAGTCCTTCATGTGCAATTTGCATTGGAAAGCGTAGGAGCCACATAGCATTAACAGCTGTGAAATTGGTGTCATTCTTAAAGGTTAAAATAAACCCAGCTATTCTCTAAAGCTGCCAAGCATTTCTTTGCAAGATCTATGGCCAGAGCCTTCATGAATCATGAATTTGCTTTTTTTTTTGTGTGTGTGTGCTGTGGAAGGATCCTTGGGAAGATCTTTCCCCTGTTTACAGGCAGGCAAGAGCATTCCCTGCTCAGCCTCTTGCAGGGTGACCTCAGCATTAGGTGTGAAATAAGGCAAGGAGGAATCAGCCAGTAATATACATTGCAATTTGCACAGCAGCTCTTCTAAAGGAAAAGAAAAAGAAAGAAAGAAAAAAAAAAAAAGAGGAATGACATGGCAGCTCCTCATTTTACTCTTGAGAAAGTCTCCTAAAACTTTTCTAGCCAATAGTTACTGGAATTTGTTTTGCAAGAGTGTCATTTTGTATTTTTTCTTTTTATTACCATAACAAGTCACAGATCCTAAAGTTAGTCCTTTAAATATTCTGGTTACTGTACTGACAAGAACATTTAACATGAGAATCATTCTTTCTCTGTGATTTTTCCAGAAGCTAGAAAGGTTCCTTTCAGGGAAAAACTAGTAATTGCCAGGGCCTAAATAACACAGTGCCTTGTGAGATAAGAGGAGCTAAGTGAGTAAAGCATAATTCAAAACACATAGAAGCAAATGGGAAAGCTCCCCTGGGGATCCTGGTCTTTGGTCTCCACGCCAGAGGTTGACCTGCAGCCGATGCAACCCCAGAGCTGCAGAGGTTGAAGGTCCTTTGAAATCAATGTACCTCCTGGATTTTGGGCTTCTTGGAAGCTTCTTGT
The DNA here is from genome assembly GCF_000700745.2 of Antrostomus carolinensis. NCBI lineage: Eukaryota > Metazoa > Chordata > Aves > Caprimulgiformes > Caprimulgidae > Antrostomus > Antrostomus carolinensis. The sequence goes on along the minus strand of NW_010329475.1, from coordinate 70,506 downwards.
CCCAGTCTCCACCCTGAAATACCCATGTGCAATACCTGTTTGTTACAGTAGAAACATGCATGGGGTATTTATAGAAAAAATAAAAAAAAACCCAGGGAAATTTTCTGTATTATCTGGGGGGTTACACATCAATAATTCAGCCCTTCTTCAGCTTTTAGGGCTCCTCAGCTCAGCGATGGTCTCAGAAGAAAAGATACCCCCCCATATCCTCACTCACCATGAACCCAACCACAATGAGAGTGTTCCATTGCCCTTGGAAACTTAATGATTTAGTATTTATTATGCTAACTGGAGGGAAAGGCGGTACCACACACCTCTTTCCTCTCCAAGCCTGTACACAGAGCAGCGGTGTGGGTTTCTCAGCCACACCTCACCCCTATGAAGTCCAACTTGCCATGTGAAGCCACAGGAGTGTCCAGAGCTGGAGCTGAGCGTAGCGTTACTTCCAGTTCAGATGGGAGGTTAAATCCCAGTGGAAACAGACCTCGAACAGCTTGTTCCCACCCCTGCTCTGCCGGCTGCCCTCCACGGCACACGCTATCCTCCCCATCTGCTGCTTTGGATCTTAAACCCTGAACATTGCTAAATAAGTCGGGCTGAGAAGAGTCGCGTGTATCGTCTGGCTGAAGTTCACTGCGGGTTGGCCTCCAAGGGAGAGGATGATTAACTCAACAGCACAGTTTGGGCAGTGAGAAAGGCTGGGTTTTGGAGAGAAGCAAGTCAGCATCTCCAATCCTCTGCTTACCATCTCCTTCAGCAGGTTCAGTTCCAACGCTGAGTTTCATCCCTACACCTCACACCTACTTTTGCAACCGAGCAGGAAAAAGAAGCAGGGAGTTCTGAATAATGTATTGTGGTTTTCAAACTGGTTTCTTTTCCTTTTCCCCCCCACCCCTCTCTCTCTCTCTCCTCACCTTCTTTTTTGATCAAAAACTGAACTTAAAATAGAAGAGGAAAAGGGTTTGCATAAATATCTGACAGCTGCTCCAAGCTTTCTCACTGGTAACCAGCAGAACAGCAAAGAACCTGATTTTTTAGCTTAGTCAGAAGTTTTGGCCCATTTATTAGGAAAAGAGACAGGAGAAGATGTTACTGAAGTGGTTAGCAGCTAGGTGAAGTCTAGGGATGTAAGGGAAAGAAAGAAACTGGAATCTAGGAAGTGGACCAAATGAAAGGGAAAAGGACAAAGGACTCTAAGGGGGTCACAGTGAAGAAGCTGATCTGAGACTGTCCCTACCACCAAGGAGGCTTTATGTCCCTGCCATGAGAAATGCCACCTCCACCCAGTTCTTAACTGGGCAGGCAGAAGAGATCACAGTTCCAGCACCCATGTTTTTAAAACAGGTTTTTTGCCTTTTTCACACCATTCACAAGAAGCAAGAGGAAAGCAGATTGTGCAGAACAGAGTCTCAAACATCCATAACGTGTCAGGGCAAATAGGTGAGATTTAGGGAGCCCGTGAAGGTGAAGGGAGAAGAGGTGGGATAACCAATGGTCCTCTCAGCAGCAATCACAGCATGCACAACCTCGGTTTAGCTCGCTTTTCAGCAGCTCCTTCTGATATAGAGACATCACTAAATGGGACAATCAATTTTCACGGAAGATAACAGCCCAGCCGGCAGCGTGTTATCTTCTGAGAGAACAATCCCTTTGTAGTCCTAAATTAAGATTTGTCTTCCAGATTGCAGTTGCATCAGATGGAAACTAAAACCAGAGCAGCCACAAATTGATTGTCTTCTCTAATTGTCACTTATCTGGTGTGCAGCCGTAAGAATAAGCATCTTAAAGGCCTTATGTGAACTGAGGATTTGTCCCAGTTCAAGCCAGAATATTGAAAGGTTTGGTCAACGATTTCTAGTTCACATCTCCCTGCACAGCACAGCAGCTTTGGCCATCGCAAACATCTAACACCAAGGATCTTCTTCTGGGAAACTCCATGGTCTTAACTCACAGTTTTAATTTTAAATAGAACAAAGGAAATCTTTTATCCCCATGTAACAGTTGGGAAATCGATACAGAGACTTTAAGGCTTGATCCATAAGTGGATGGCCAATATCAAGCAACTAACATCTCAGCTAGATCATAAAACAAAAATCAGGACTTTGGTCCTGCTCTGCCTGTAATAAGGAAGACAGGATAATGCCCACAATCCTTAATTCAAGATTAGCAGAATTTAATCTTGCATGCTTTTCATCCAAAAATTCAAAACCAGGCTCTACATAAAACAAAAATCCACCACAAAGGAAAAAAACCCCAACCAATCAAACAAATAAACAAAAAAAACCCAACCAAAAACCAAACCCCCAACCCATGAAATGGAAACAAGAAAACCCCCAAACCACTACGTTGACTCGATACCAATGAAGTTTATGAAGTCTGCCATGATTTTCAAATCCATCCTTAGTCATTTTAGCCTGATTAAACGAGGTGACATGTCTACAAACACACTGTACAATGGGTGTGTGCACATTTCTGACCATTTTAATTCTCTGGCACCTTCAGCTGCATTTGATGGAGGTACAATGTCCCCCACCACCACAGCTTTGTAAGAAGTTGTTAGAAAGGACAGTTGTTAGAAGACAACCCTGAAAACCACTCCATCCAAACCCTACAGCATCTGATCACCCTCACTGGATGCCAGAGACTCCATGGGGGAAGAAGGGGGAAGGATGTCAAATGCCCCAGTTGTGGGAAAAGCTTCCCTCTCAATTAACAATTGCCCACAAGACACAAATCTGTGGGAAACCAGGCTTTGTTAATCCCTGCGCTCAAGGAAATACTTATTTGGACCCTGAGGAAGGGGCCTGTTTCCTGCCAGCTGCCTTCCCACTGAAGGGACCTGGGTGGGTGTCTCCAGCCACCCCTGCTCAGGACCCCCCGTCCATGCCATGGCAGCATCCAGCCACTCACTAATCACTCATTTAAGATCTAAATATTTAAGACCTGGCTGGACAAGCTACACAAGTAATTTGAAGCTTAATCTCTTGTGATATTTAAGACATGGCTGGACAAAGGCTGAGAGAACTGGAAACCAACCTGGGCTATTCAGAGAGACAGGCTGAAGGACTGGATAGTTTTTACCATCATTTTTATCCTTCACTCTTCTACCTTTTGGCTAATTTGTTTGGAAATTCCTCTTCTCCTCCCAAACACACCCTGCCCTTCACTACAGTAACTCTGCTTTCAATCTGGTGTCAAGGTTTTAAAATCTCAGATGTTGCAGATGGCTATAGCCAGGGAACTATCAATGGGGCTACAGGACAATTTGGCTGGTGTCCAGCCCACCCCAGATCAAGACAATTGCTCCACAGTGACCGTCGTAATAGCTACCGAATAGCTAAGCCAAAGAGCTTACCAAAGCTTTGAAAAGCTTTTAGCAATCTTATACCAGGAAGCTTCTGATTTCTCAGCTGAGATTGTCTCTTCTTATGGAGAACTTCTTATGGTGTATGATGGGTATTTGCAGGTATTATTTTGAGGGATTTCAGAGCTATGCTGAAAGCCTTCTGCTTACCAGAGAGGGTTCAGGAAAGAGAGAGAAGCCTGGAATAATGAGTGAAATCAGATTTTTTCCAAAGGTCATAGGCAAGAAGTATGGTCTCACTTGGAAATGCTCACCATGGTCTAGATTCATGGTAGCAAAAATCTCCTAAAGCTGTAAAATGAAGGCGAGCTAATTAATAGCACTTAATAGCTGACTAAAAGAAGTATGGGTGCAACAATGCAATTTGTGAGTCCATGTTGCAGAAATTGAGGGTTTTTTTTTTCTCTGGGGCAAGTATGCTTTTGGGGTTAGTCCTGAAGCAACAGTGTAGCCCAAAGAAGTGAACAATAGCAGGGGGGAGGTAGGGAAATCAAGGCAGGAAGCTTTTGAGAATGCTCTAGTTCTAAAAATAGCCTGGAGTTTTGGTTATTTTAGTGTACAATGCCACCAGGCAGCCAGCTCACACAGCAAAATCTGCAAACTCATTCCCTTCACACCAGCTCCGCACTTCAGCGTGGCTTCCGGGAATAAAAGTGCAAATTTGGGCAAGGATGCAAAGAATGCAGAGTTGCTCAGCTACTCTGCTTAGGAGAAGCAGTGAAAAGCCCTAATAGAGGCACAGAATCCTATCTAAATATATAGACAGAAACTGAGAATAGCCTGTGACAGCCCTGCTCCAAAAGCTCACTCCAAGCTCTCGGAAAGCCTCTCTGACTTCAGCAGGCTTTGGGTCATGCCCCGTCCATACCGAAGGGCATGTTAAATTGGGTTTACAATAACCCTTTTCCATCCTGAGCTGCCCAACAAGCAGGCAACGCCTCCAGAAACCTATTGACTTTTCAAAGGCTACAAGAATAAAATTACAATTTGGAACTGAAATCGCCGCTGTGACTGTGATGGAGACCAGAGCTATTTAGGGATTAAATTAACACAGAGACTTTCTGAAGCATCAGCTGTATGGCCGCTGTGAGTGAATCAGCAGGCTGTTAGCCTGGGGACCAACTGGTAATTGAAAAGGGGGGATGGAGGGGGGAAGAAAGGCTGGAGTTTCATATCTAACGGTTAAATACATTTCAGTTGATGGTCCAAACTGTTCAAAGGATTTGCCAGACTTGTGCCTGCCTTCCCATCCCCCTCCCCCCCCCCCCGGCAGCTTTTTAGCCTCAGCTTCCTCATTAAAGAGGCTGAGTAGAGCTGCACTTGTTACACATTTGTGTCTGCAAAGGCAGCACCAGCCTCAGCATCCAGGCAACCCTGCTCCCTCCCCACACTGATCCATGGGGTCTTCACCTTTGTGGCAAAAAGCTTCTCATTGTAGCCAAAGTGATCCCTCATCTTTGGGCTGGTGGGGTGGGTGGCTGCAGCCCAGCAGCAGTAAAACCCATCCTAACACCTACGGATCCCTCTAACCACAGGATCTGGGCACAGGTGTCCTCACTGGAATTAAATGATATAAAATCTACAGACTTACCTTCACTGACAGTCAGCTGTGTCAGTGAGCTGTACTCTGTGCTAATTCACTGTCTTAATGGGAAGTGAACTGGTGACAGCACACACAGGACAGCGCACGACCAGAAGACCACCAGGTATTCTCTGGGTGATCTGTTAAGTGTCAGAAAGCAGTTAAGATACTCACTTTTGCAAGTTATTAAATAAGGTGAGTTTTTCAGCACAGTTATGGTTAGAAACGAGAAGCACTAGAACAGGCTGTGAATTTCTGGGCAGGAGATGCCTTGCATCAAGTTTTTCTTGCAATATATTATGTCGCTGCCCGAAGTCTCTATGGGTTATATTAGAGCCCTAGACAGTTGTCTGACAAATTCCTGGTAAACAAAGAAGACAAAGCTGGAACTCAAGCTATGTGCAAGTCTATTTATGTTTGTTAGTGACAAGTTATTTCTTTAGTAAATGTTTCCTGTTTAAAAAAGATACAGGATTTTAGTTCAACATGTCTGCAGCAAAATGCCCAAGTAGCCTTACCCAGAAAAAGCAGTTGTCATTTCCCAGGTGACACTAGTCAGATCCAGCCCTTCTCATACACGAGAGGTTTAAAATGCATCTTCAAGAGATTTTAACTTCACCAGCTTATTAAGAAAAAAAAAAAAAAATAAATAAAAGAGGCCTAACCAGGATTTTCTGCATTGAACAAGTTTTCAGGAAATTGAAAGCTTTCAACACTGCAAAGTTCGTCTCCCCGAGCGTAACCCATTTCCAATTAAGTTATTAGATAAATGCACACTATGACTGACAGCAGCTACTTAAACATACATCAGCTGTATGATATGGTAAGCACATGTTAACTGCTGAACATGCAATAAAATTTGATTTTTACCCTATCTACATTCATGTGTTGATTCAGTTTGCCTTTTTATTTCTAAGAGGATAAACACAAGCCCAACTGACACGTTAATCTTAAGCACAGAGTGAAAATTCTGTGTCAACACAAGGAATAAAAAGAACAGTATATTTTCTCCCTCCAACAGTCGAGTTTACTTCATTAATGACATCCCACAAACTTTTTTCCAGGGGAAGCCTTTTGTCCTCATTCTACAGAGTGGAAAACTGATGCACAGATGTAATAGGAATGAGATGAGGACCCAGGCAGCCTGGCCCCTGACTGTTCACCAACGGATCAAAATCTTTTTCTAGAGCCATGAACAGAACCCCAGAGCCCCATTCCCACTCACTCCCATTTATTCCCTCCATCCCATTTTATCCAAAGCAGGAATAGCCCTTTGGCATCCCAACTTCTGGTCTCCTTCCTCCCTCACCCTCACGACAGTGCTCCTTGTTGCTCTGTGAAACACCAGCTGCCTTGGCTTTATCAATTCCAAAATCATCATTGGTGACATTATAACAAAGCCCTTTGCCTTTGCATCCTCAAGCATGTAAGATGCAACCTCTCCCACGCGCGCTTTTGTTCCAAGCCAGCCAATATCTGGGAGGAGAGACAGCTCTTTAGCCTCCCACCCAGCGTGTTTCTGTGGTCCCTGCTTCCTCACAACATAACGGCATGAAAGGAGCAGGAGGCAGCTCTGCTCTCTGCCTCTTCTCTCAAAGGCTGGGTGACTCTTGTGTCAGCAGAGCTGTGGTGAGCCACATACTGCTGCTCCAGTTCAAAGCATCCTTTCCCGGGAGGATGGCCAGCAACATCCTAAATTAAAACCACATACTTGATAGCGAGCACCCTAATCAGCTACATCTCAAACTTCACACAATATTGGCTCGTTAAAAAAAAGAAAGAAAAGTAGACAGAAAGCTGACAAAGGCTCCTTCCCTGGAGCAGGTAGGTTGGTGCACACTTATGTTATTAGCAGAAGGAAACAAACCACTTCCTACAGGCCAGGTTTGCAGCATAGCACAGAAGCTCCAGCTTTCTACCAACATTTAGGGCCTGGAGAATCCATGTCCTTCATCAGAAGACACCCCCAGGAGGAAAGATCTCTCCGTATACAGCTGCAGGTGTTCTCCCTCTTGGGTAGGGCAGATTTGGGCAGTCAGGCCACCGAGCTCTGCGTGTGCAGTGTATTAAAGATGGAGCCTTTTTCATTGACTCAGTCCTAGAAATTTTCAAAAATAAAACATAAAAGCCCTTTTTGGTTTTTTTTTTTTTATCTGAGATCTTTGGGAAATGTCCCAACACAGGACAAAACACAGGTGGCATACAATGAACTCTCAGAGAAATTACTTTTGTTTTATAAGGTTTTTCTTCATGGAGCCAAGTGATGCAGATACACTATACAACAGACAGCCCTCGCCCCTTCAAACAGTGGGGCTGGAGCTGAACCCTCCCTCAGACGCTGGCAGAGCAGCAAACTGAGCACGTACCCTTCAGGCAGAAGTGAGAGGGGCTTGGAGGAGCCGCGTGGTGATATGGGAGGTAGAAACACACCAGCTGTGAATTTGAATGGAGCTGCTTTGCAAGAGAGCAGAACGCTGCTGCTATATTTGGCTAGTCCCTGAGAGATTTTGCTGGGAAAGAGCATCTGTTTCATTTGATGCAGTGCCCATCACCCCCTACAAGACAGCATCTTGCAACCAGCCATCACCAAGGGCAATACAAAAGGGGACAACCTGTCACCAGTCTAAGGGAGATGACTGGGACCACCTCTCAGAGAACAGGGATGCTCTTAGCAAGATGGGAGGCTCATGTTTGTGTCACCATAAACACCCCCTTCCACCTACTGAGCCAGAGGGACGGTTGCAAGACAAAGCAACACACGACATGGCACCTGCAGTACCCACTAGGCAGGGTGGAAAATGCTGAACTCTACCTTAGTCTTCACCCGGACAAAGCCATGACCTAACAGCAAAACCTGTTTTTCCATTAGCCTAGTGTTGGGATGAACGTGTGAGCGATATCATCCCCTGCTCTACCTATTTCATTTTGGTGCAGATCCAAGGTGCCAAGTGTCTTTAAATTACAGTAGAGAAGAAAGGAGCAAGCAACCACCTACAGAAACCTGATAGCCACCTGCTAGAGTTGTAAACCTCCCAGCCAGGGCACGCCGTGCTGCTGGGAGAGCAGCACACGACCCACGTGCACACACGGCTCTCCCTATCCAGAGGCCACAGGTTTCTTTCCAGTCACTACATTTTTTTTTTTTTAATTTTTAATTTTGTTTTTTAAGTCTATCCAAAAATAGGAATGCAGAACCAGTGCAAGGGACCAGAATTTTTTGGAGTATCCAAATTGAAGATTGCTTCTTTCCAAATACTTTCTAAGCAGCCAATACTTGTTACGCTCACAGGGCCATTCATTTCCACATAAAACCACTGTTACACCACAAAACTAAGTATTATCAAGCAACGTGGTTCCTGCCTCAGTCCAAACTGTGCCAGGGAGTCCAGGAGGGCAATTTGGGGCTACCACACAATTCACAAAGATACAAGGAGAGCAGTGTGTTTAGAAAGGATATGCCATACAACCCTACAGGTTGAAGATCCCACATCAAGGGGGTCAGAGCACATGGCACAGTAAAACCTACACTCTCATAGAACAAGTTGCCCAGAGAAGTGGTAGAAGCTCCTGGAGACATTCAAGGTTGGGTTGGATGGGGCTCTGAGCAACCTGATCTAGTTGATGATGTTCCTGCTCACTGCAGGGGGTTTGGACTAGAAAGGTCCCTTCCAACCCAATCCATTCTACAATTCTATGATAGCAGCTGGGGCTGGGATCATAGAATCATTGAATGGCTGGAAGGGATCTTAAAGATCATCTCATTAGAATCTCATCTCTCCCACTAGCAGAGACACCTTCCACTAGACCAGGTTGCTCAAAGCCTCATCCAACCTGCCCTTGAACACTTTCAAGGAGGAGCAGCCACAACTTCTTCAGGCAACTTGGTCCAGTGTCTCACCACCCTCACAGAAGTCCCATGCTCTTCCCCAAACACAGCTCTGCAGGGGAATCGGGGTGAGAACGAGCTGATTCCTCCCAATAGATGGCAGCAATGGATGGAGACACGGGCGCTTCTCCCAGCCTTCGCCCAGCCTCAGCCACAGGTGAGCACCCAGGCAGAGGCAAAGCACACAGGCAGTGTTGGGGTGCACAGCAGGACCTGGGCACCCTGGGTGCCAAGCTCTGACAGCCGGACCACCCTGCCTTCCCTCCTTTGGTGCTGCTTCATTATTTGTGCACTTGAATGCAAGTGGCTTCCTCCCCCCTCGCCCTCCCCTGCTCCATCCTCCACGACTTTTGTGTGGCGGTGGAGGCTATTAAATGCCGACTGAGGAAGAGGCCCGTAGCAGCGAGCACAAGCACTAGATGTACTCTGAAAATAGACCATGTCAATGGAACTGGGGTTTTGTTACCAAGTGTCCCTAATCGAACTCTTTGTGACTTAATCACGCTTTTGGCAGCGACGTAAGAAACAAGTAATGAATCAAGTTATTGTATTTCCTGGATTTTTACTCTGCTATTGTAGTTTGCGACCCCAGTGAATATGCTGATTCCACTTCTTCCCCCTGGGTTAATTCCTCCAGCCCTCCAAACCTGGCCA
>NW_010329475.1:59579-61006 GCF_000700745.2 Antrostomus carolinensis | reverse complement strand
GGGGGTGGGGGGGGAAAAGAGTAGTTTCACTAACGCTGTACAGTATATAATGGTTTTAAAAAAAAAAATCTCATGTAGAAGAGTTAAATCTCTGCAGAAGGAGCAGGGGGTGAGAGCAGAAAGGGAAAACGGAAAGAGTTCAGTCATGTTGGGAGCCGGGAAACCAGGAGAAGAAAAAGCAGTAAGAAGTTGCTTTACAAATACAGGCCTCCTACTTTGTTAACACATTTAAGTAATGTTAATTACAGTGCACTGCAGTATAAAGAGGCATTTGTAATTGATTAATCTATGTTTGCCATTTTCTAATTAAAAAGAAAAGAAACCCTAATTATTCCACTCTGTACCAGGCAGTGGAACAGTCATTATGGAATAAGCAATTTTCCCTCCTCAGACACTGGGTTCCCCTATTCTCCCACGTTACATAAAACCCTCGCTCCCCTCAGCATGGCCGATTGCTGCTTGTTAGGCACCACCAGCACTGCTGAGTGTCACAGCATCCCACTGTGGGGGAGCACGGGGAGTGGATGGTCAGCTCCAGTTCAAACCTTGCAAAGGATAACTGTGAGAAGTTTTCCAGGTTCTTTATTCCCATGGAAAATAAGAATTGGAGAGAAAGATTCATTTTGGGGACCCGATCCCATCATTACATCTGTACTGATTAGATTACTACATCTAATGTTACTACATCCCATTACTACATCTGTACTCGTAGAGTAGAAAGAAATCAAGGCAGCAATTAGGGGGAAAAAGAAAGTAAGCCCTAGCAGAGGGCCTGGGACAGGTGGGAAGAGATCTACATCCCATTACTACATCTGTACTCGTAGACTAGAAAGAAATCAAGGCAGCAATTAGGGGGGGGAAAAAAAACTAAGCCCTAGCAGAGGGCCTGGGTCAGGTGGGAAGAGACCAGACACCAAGGCTGAGCTGCTGCTTTGTTCTGCATCACTTGAACAATAGAGAAAGGCAAAGAGAGCATTTGCTGTCCTCAGAGTACAAATCACAACCTGTGGCCCAGGGTGATGGACTCAGCTCCAGCCGCTGCTGCAGCTCTGGAAATTCTCTCAAGAAAGAAAAATTCCAGCCTGACTCCAGCTCTGTGTGCTGACCCTCCAAATTGCTCCACGTCCTCTCCTATTCCCTCCTCCACACCCCAGACTACTGCAACATCTGCCCTTGCTTGGGGAGAGCAGTTTGTGGTCCAAGAGGAGCAGAAAGGGGAAAAGCCTCCCAGGAGTGTTGGAGAGGCCGAGTCTCTGCTCGCCCTGAAAGACTGATGTCTACAATAAAGTTGGGCAAGACAAATCCAGAGCTGGGTAAATTTATTCAGTGACAAAGGCTAGCTGATGGAGCAAGCTGCAAGGAAAACAGGCTCCTCTTTCTCTGGCTTAAATGAGGCAGGATGCAACATTTTCTCTTTAATTTGGAGG
>NW_010329475.1:41985-59558 GCF_000700745.2 Antrostomus carolinensis | reverse complement strand
CCTGCTGATAAATCACACGCCATTGCCTGACTCGAGAAATGGGGAAAACTACAGTACACTAATTTGCAACAATCACACGCCTGGCACACAAGGATGCAGTCACTTCAGAGCTGTTCTCCAGAAATAGTTAAACTGCACCAATTTGCACTTAAAGCGAGTATTCAGGGTAGGTGATGTAACTCCCTGATTTTATTCAAGTGCCCAAGCGCAGTGTTTCTATCTCTGGTTTTCTGTGAAGGAACAGTTGGTGATCAGCTGCTGATCACACGCAACCCAACTCAGAGTAGAGTTTGGAGTTCTTGCTGCAGAGGTACTGTGAGGTTGGATAGTAACTTTTTCACTTTTCACAATTTAAAAAAAAAAAAAAAAGCTTTAAGAGAAAAAAAACAATATTCCATAATTAGACAGTGGGACTCATTATTCCAAGATATTGTTGAAGACACGTAGGAGGATTTTTAAAAAGAGCTTAGACATGAATAAAGATAAAGAATTATGCAGTTTTAAGCCAGACAAGGGTTTAAAAGAGAACATAAAACCCTCATGCTTCAAATCTAGACCGATTTTTAATAATTGGGGGTTGAGATGAGTACTATTTTCTACCATGTGCCAATGTCCTCCTCCTTGCTAGCGCATCTTAACTGGTAGAAGAAAGTTGTTCTCAATCTCACATGGAATCATCATTCCCAGCCTCAGAGCTGGCCCAGTGCAATTATTTACATTACTCAAAAACAACAGAAGTGACAGAATGGGAGGGGTTTAAAGTGAAAATCTTTCAGAATAGATGAATAAAATGTGGTGAGACAAAGTTTCTGCCCCTTGGCTGAAGGAGATGCTAAAAAATGAAACTTCAGAGACTGCAGAGGGACAGGTAAGTGACACAGATGGAAACAGTACAGTTTAAACACTTGGTTTTTCCTGTGTGAGTATAGTAGAGGCTCTGGATAATTGCAGGGTTGTGCTGGGTGCTCTACAACCCCCTAGACACTGCTGATAAGATTATTTTGGTACTTACCATGTGATAAAATTACATGAGTATAGAGGTATTTCCAAGTTAGAAGTAGCCAGTTCATGCAGAGAAAGACTGAAGATCCAGTTCCCTACATCCATACAAGTGTATTTCATTTTAAACACAAGTAATCCTTTAAAGCACAGACTTTAAGGAACCACTCATGCTTCAAATTAAGCACACATGTAGATGTTTGCAGGGTCAGGTCTGGGAGATAATTAATTTGCCTCAGTTTCCACCTGTTAGGGGAGAGTCCCTTTTCACATTGCCATTTTCCCCCTTTTTTTCCCAGCTTCAGCTACCCACTGTAATATCTGTTTGATACAGCAGTTTAAGGACATACTGATCCTTACACTGGCACCTGGGGTCTTGAGAGCTTTTTAAAAGTTATTTTATTTTTTAAATACAAGTAATAAAATCAGTCCATGATCAGAAGAAGCAAAAATTAACATTGAAAATGCAGAAAGTTAATCAAATATAGCCTCTGCCATTGTTATTCAATGCCAAGGGAGCTCAGAGATGAGCAGCATGTTTTTCCCCCCTCATCAGCTGGATTTGCCTGGGTTGTACCTGGATGGAGCCCACTGCATCACCCCATAGATGAGGACAGAGGTAAACAGGCAAGGCACTGAGCTGAGAATTGGAGATACACGGCCTATTTCTAACTGCCCTGCACAACCTTGGGCCAGTTATATCATTTTTTGTGCCCCTGCTTTTCCCCCCTTTCCTTTGTTTGTTTCTCTGTTCACAGTTTAAGCTGTTCAAGAGAATATTGTACTGTAACAGTTCTCCAAGATCCCACCTGAGCTCAGGACTAAATCATATCAGATCCCAGGCAAGGCAGCAGCCACAGAAACACTACCCAGCTGCTCCAGAGCCCAAGAGTCCCCTACAACAACAGGACAGCCAAACAAAAACCATCAACGAGTTTTTTTTGGAAACCATTTCTATGTGGTGAATCAAACCACTCAGTGTCACAAACACACAGCAAATCAGATGCATCTGAAAACCTCACACAGAGCTCTGCATGTCACTCAAACTCACTCCAAACAGTTACTTTTGAGAGTAAAACCTCTTCTTTAGAATAAAAAGGAGAAGAGCAATAACAAAAAATACCAAAAGCCTCCCAAACTTACCAGTTAGAAGGGATATAACCTATAGGAACCAGCTGGCAAACAGCTCCCCAAGCAGAAACACGTTCTTCCCTTCCCACCTCAATTTAAAGGACCAGAGGGGAGGTCAACAGGGAACTCCAACAGGCTCCATTTTTATTTCTGTAATAAAAATAAAAAATGAAATTTTGAATCTGGTAGATCTTTGTGAGATTATCAATTACTGTTTTGCCCAAGGAGTACAAGACAAGTTGAAGTATGATAGATACATGGTTAATAAATCTGGCTAATGTAAGTGAAGGAAAAAGACTTTATAATAACAGGAAATGTTGGTAAAGAAGACCCTGGAGATAATTTTCTTAGATGCCACTTGATTTAGTATTTAGGTAAATACAGGTAGACACTGCTCTGGTCTGTTGAGACATTACAATGATCCTGGAGTTGGAGTTCTTTATTGACACTGCCACGCCTTGGACTCAGCAGATTTCTCACCTGAGACAGTAGACATCTGTCAGCCCTGTCTAGGTGGACATGTTCTCCTGCCTTTCTAGTGGAGGTTGTGCTTCAGCCTCTGGATAAAACGCTTCTGAACATTTTTAGAAAAGAAACAGGTTTCCTTCATCCCAGTGCCACACCAGAGCTGGATGTGTTGGGATGTGTGATGGAAACTCATCACTGTCCTGTGCCCAGTTGGTTCTTTTCACTCTGCTCACTGCAGGAGAATCTCTGCCTGTCCTTGCCTTATCCCCATGCCAAAGATAAGAGGATGCTGGAATGAGAGGGGAGAAAAAATAATGGAACTAATGTCTTTTTAATGATTTGGAGAAAGAGCTAAGCTGTTGAAATCCTCCCATTGTTAATCAGGTGATTTGTCCCTTGTCTGCCATCACATTAAATTTCAGGAGGATTTTCTCCTACCTGGCAATTACGTTCAATCTAATGACCTGATGGTCCTCTTGAGTGGATGTAAAGCCCAGGTACAGCAATGTGAGCAGCTGCTCTCAGCAGGATCCATCCGTGACTCTATTTCATAGCACTGAAATGTCACCAGCACATAGTTCTTTGCAGAGGGAACTAAGTGAAGGAAACCACCAAAAATTTGGCTCCACATTATCACCCAAATCACTAGTAAATTATCTACTTTGTTTTAAGAAAGGAGTACTTGGAGCAAAGAAAGACAAGGAAGTTCATCCAAACCCCTTGATCTGAATCCCCTTTGGGCACAATAAATATATATTCTGGCTTTCTATTCCTTTATAGATTGTAGGCAATGAAAGCTTCAAGTTCACCAACCCTCCACAGTGCTTGGCTTCAGCCACCATAGATAGTATCTGGGGCTTTTGGAAAAAAATTAAAAGGTTTGGAAGATGTCTGCAGCTCTGACATGATTATTTACGGGCCTTCAATGAGTGTTGGCTGGAAAAATAATCAGGAGTGGGAAGTGAGGGGAAAAACAAGACAATGAATCTCAGTAGGCTTCTTGTTGCTAATACGGAATCGCACAAAATAAAGGGGCTTCTGAAAATCTGTAGGTGTCCACAGGATTTGCTACAAGATGATTGCAAGAGTTTAAATCTATAGAGAAAGGGCCAATATCTGACCAAACGGGAAGATCTGAAGTGAAAAAACAAATAATAAAAAAAAACTGGTCACATTTGGAGAAGAGTTACTTGAGGGAGCCTGGCTTAAAGCCTTGAGTGTGTCTACCAACCTCCCTCGACTTTCAACTGACAGATGCTTTATAGCCTGAAATGATAGAAAGGGGTTTATCAGCTGCAGAACCAAATCTAGCACTTCTACAGCTGTCTTCTGGTCTGCAAGGGGAAAAGACTGATCCATATTGTCCCTGTTTTGGTGCAGTCAGAGGTTTGGCCAGACCAACATTACGTTTGTTAAAAGCACAGTGCAGAGAGCTTGAGCAACGGCAGTGCCCAGCAGAAGCTCCACCTAAAGCAGGGCTGAAAGGGGACAGATACAGCCTTGTGCTGTTCTTCTGCCCAGAGACTTGTCTACCCATGGAGAGAATGACATCTAAAAGAACAGAAGGAATCTTCCCATGGTCTCACAGCAGACTGGTGGTGGAGGAACAATTTAAAAAGTCAGCCTTTGCTCCAGCAGCCCTTTGATGACTTCTTGATGGGTCCCAGGCAAACTTGTTCTGAGGGAGCACTCAGAGCAGCCTCACATATCAGCAAGACTGAGCACAGAGGACAGCACAGACCAAGGTGGAGTGACAGAAGCTGAAACTACTATGGACAGGATCCTCAGAGCCTCCAGAGAAGGTGGAGCTGACAATCCTTCCAGAAAACTGAAAAGGCTTTGGCAAGATAAACAAACAGTAGTTATTCACTTCTTGGGAGAGACTTAAATGGGATTCAAGAGTTTTCTCATGGTTCCACAAACAACTGTCGTTATCCATAGCTCATCTCTGTGTCAAACAGAGGTTTCTCCTCTCCCCCCCCACAACATGTTGAAAGAAGAAGTGAAAAGGTTACACATTTATCTTATTTCTTCGTCTCTCAGGACTTGTCTTTACTTTTCTCCTATTTCCTTAATGCAGGGGGAGAGAGGGAGAGAGAGAGAAAAAGGAAACAAAAACGTTCTCCATGGAGAATTCAATTCAGCAGAATTATACTGCTCTTACGTCCGCTTCGAGGCTCTCTCCCACGCACAGCCTGTGGCTTCCAGCACAATATCTGCACAGCCCCAGCACTGTGTCAGCTTTGATAAGAGCCCCTGTGTAATCAGTGCAGTACCAGTTATCCGGCTACAATACTGTATGATTTCCTCTTGTGGCTTCTTCATTCCTGTTTATAATTAAAGAAGGACTTCTTGCCATGCCAAAGGCTATATAAAAATAAGTAATAAGTAATAAAGTGATGGCATGGATCCAAGAGCTTGCTGCTGCCGCTCTTATTCTTGCAACACGGTACTATCCAGCAGTAGTTAATAGCGTTAAGGTTTTGGTGTGTGATTGGACTGTTTGCATTCAGCAGTTATGGGAAGATGTAGCCAGCCTAGGTGAAGAAAAGGGCTGATGTGGTTTAGGATTACTGGATTGTGTTTTAAAAAAGTTGGATCATTTGCTGGGGTTTTCTTCACCGCATTGTGTTCATTCTGCTGCAGTCAAATTGGCCTAAAGTCATAAGCAGGGCAGGTGGTTAGAAGCTCAATCCTGGAGCCAGAACTTGTTCCATCCATTAATTATTTGTGTTGGATAATTAGCACAAGCTCTATGGAAATCATGGCCCCATTGTGTAAATACATATGGTGCCCCCAAGAGCTTCAGATTTAAATAGACAGGAGAGACAATGGGCAAATTAGCCAGTGCTACACAACAGGTCATCATGAGCCAGCAGTCCCACCCCGACTTCCCATTTTCCAGGACAAACTGTTCTCTTCATTAGCCCCTGCAACTTCAAAGTGCTCCAAATCACATCCCCATGCTTAAAAATTCTTTTTCTCCCTCCAAGCGCCTTCAGTCCTTGTCCCTTAGTCAAAGGGACACAGGGATAAGGAGGAGGTCTCCTGTGTCACTGGATTCTTTTCCCTGCTCGTGGAGAAGCTGTGTCATACAATCTCCTGCACAAACCAAACAAATCTTGCTCTGTTGCATGTGGAAGAAAAATTCTCTTCCTAACCATGTACATTTGTGGGACGTAACTATTGAGCAATCCACTGTTGTTTATTCTTTGTTCTTAAGTAACTTAGGCAGGCTCTGTGAAATCAGCTGGGGACTGCAGACACCCAGGCAAGTCACTTCTCTAGGGACACTGCAGGTGCTGCCATTTTGCAAGTGAGGGTCTAAGATGGAAGGACTCAAGCCATGCAGGGCGTTTCTGGAAGAAAAGGGTCCTGGATTAGCTAGCACTGTCACCAAAAGACCATTTGATTGTATTCAGCATCCTCTTGATAGTAAGAGAACCAGGCTGAGAACAGACACGGTGCAGGACTAATCCAAGGAGTACTAAAGAATGATTTAAAAACACAAGTGTTAAAAAGTCAGGGTGATTTCTTCACCTGTCTCCGATATGTTTTATCCGCTGACCTCACTGGGATGAACTCACTTAGGGAGTTGCAAAGGTTCCCAAACAAAGGCTCCTACCCATTCCGGATTACACATGAAAAACATTGCTCCCCGTCACTCTGAGTCACTCCTCAGCTGCTGAGCCAAGCCTAACCAAACCCAACCAGCCCAGCAGCTTGGGGAGGGGGCTCCCTGCCTTTGATGTCTTTGGCTAGAAACAGTCTTACCCTTTCTTACACCTGAGAAAACATTCTGCAAAGAACCTCCTTTCCTTTCACTTTGATGCTGTCTTTCACACTCTTTTCTTCCTTCACTTCATCTGCTTTCCTTAAGCAGAATGTAAATAACGTACTGCTGTGTAACTTTGAGGATCTCAAAATACTTAATGAAGATGGATCAATTAAATCTACAATCCTGGATGAGATAGAGAAACACGGAAGTGCTTTTTGGAGCTATCCTCTATTGCTCTGAAAAAGAATCATTTCTCATGTGCTGTAGGCATTACGTGGCTTACGGAGAGCCCTCAGTGTGGCCCATCTCAGCTCTACCTTAGTGCCCTCCTCTCATGAAGTCTCCCTTTATATCAGCAACTTATCTAGAAGTTGGGGTGTGTAACACACCCAGAAAGATTTCACATTCCTTTGCAAATGTTTCATATGATCACCACAAAAATAAAAGGTACTTTCTAGGTACGTTCCCTTTCTAAAAGGAATGACAGTCATCCAGGGTGAACAGCAGGCAGAAAGGACTGGATGAAACTGGTAACAGTTTGGATCACGCCTTTAGGATGGCTCTTATTTTATTACCATTATTATCCCTCTACTTCTGTGTTTAGGAGGCTCTGGAGTATCAAGTTGCTTAGAAAAGTTTCCATCATTAGGTCTGATTTTCTACTCATTTAGGAACACACAATGCTGAAATTGTCGGAGCTACACTTCTGCAAATCCTTCTGCAAATGCAATTCAAAGCCCATTGTGGTCAAGACCTCATCCACTGAAGCCCACTGACTTCAGCCAGCCCTGCCTTAAACCAGAGGTGTGATGAGAATCTGCCCTGGTTTTCACTTAAAGGACTTTGAAGCCCCATTTGGAAACTTGTTTCTTGTACTCCACTCATCCTGGTGCTCACGTGCATTAAAGCGCTCAGCACCTCACCAGCCATCCCTGTCCTGCTTAGCGCAGTGCTGTTCTCTGCTGTTGGCAGACCTTGTGGGGAAGCTGTCGGGACAGGCTGTTTCCAATTTCTGCACTTTGAGCAAGACTTTCTACTCCAGTGTACCCAGCTTAGGTTGAGAAGATAGATGTTAGCCACAGAGCCTTCTTTTTGTGGTTTCCCAAATGCTTTGGTTTAAGACTCTTTTTTGTCCTTCCCACCCAATAGATGCAATTTTATTCTGGAGATATGGAAATCTGCAGTGTAAGCTTGTTAAAATACCAGATGGTATTTGGTGGTGATGGTAGTAGAGCAGAATAGATACTTACAGCCTTGACTGAAGTTTTCCCAACTAAAGTGTGCCACAAATATGCAGTTGCTGTCCTGTGAGAGCGAACTAAACAAGACTGGATGTGTGGATCCAGCCACTGAACGCCCTGGGAAAACAGAGGGCTTATTCACTGGTCAATCACAAAAAGAAGTTACATACTTGGTTGCCCACTATTTGTGTTTACTCTCCACTTCTCTCCCCAGCCAAAGGGCAGGTGATGGCCAGATCCAAACCTCACTAAAATGAAGAGGAGTCGTTCACTGGCTTTTGGGTTTGGACACAGTAGGTTTTTAACCAGCTATTTTATTCTGTTTCCCACCTTAACCTTAAGAATCCAGCACACACATGAAAGAGGTTGTTTTAATGAAAATTACAACCCAGACCTCCAGGTGGGATTTATGTGTCACATGGATTTACAGACATGCTAGGCTTTAGCTGTGTCTATCCTCACATCACCCAGACTAAGGCTATGAATGCTCTGCTGCTTGCAATTGCCTCCAAGAGAGGCTTGAAGTCCAGCTTGCACCCTAGCCCCATTGCTTACCTGCTGCTTACCTTCAGATCTGGTTCTGGGATGGCTCAGCTGCTTTCCGTCCATGGAAAAGCCTCAGCAACACCTTTGCAC
Organism: Antrostomus carolinensis; assembly: GCF_000700745.2. Classification (NCBI taxonomy): domain Eukaryota; kingdom Metazoa; phylum Chordata; class Aves; order Caprimulgiformes; family Caprimulgidae; genus Antrostomus; species Antrostomus carolinensis. The sequence continues at coordinate 51,305 of NW_010329475.1, read as the reverse complement.
AGGTGCCCAAATTCTACTTGTGGTTAACAGTAGTTGGAGGGAGCGTTGTCACATCATGTCCTCCTCAAGATACGCTCAGTTTAGCTCCTCCTAAAAATAAAGAAGACATACAGGGACGAGTTACAGCAAGACAAACTGCCAGCAAAGACAGACTTCTGAGGGTTCTATTGCCACTAAAGGTTAGACATAACCAGAGAGTCCTGACAGACAAAATAGGAACCCAATGACATATCGTTGTTTGCAACGAGGAGCAGTAATACTGAAGAACTGTAAGAGCATTTCTAACAAGACAAGCTCTGCAAGGCAACATGATGAAAGCTGTGTCAGGTGAAGCCACAGTCTGGCCTCAGGCATTCTGACTAATGCAAAGGTGAAGACATGTACTTGTCTTTTTGACCCGGTTCCTTGAAGTCTCATCCAGGTGCAGCTAAAGATGATTTATGGAACATTTCATTACTAATATCGCTTATCTCATACTCCAAGAGATGATATCATGTTATCTCAAGCCTTTTTTCTTACCTGATCACTGTATCTTTCAAATAGAGGAACTAATGAAGAGGTTGAGGCTGATGGATAAGTGCAGTGGGTACCAGCTGACTCAGGGAAGCACAGAAAGAACAATAATAGCAGAGCACAGGCTGCAATTTGGTACTTTGATTCAAAAAGAGACGTATTTTATTAAAACATCAGGAATTGCCTGGAACAAGAAGAGCAAATGGGTTTGTCACCCCTTGTACTGTTTAGTAACAGGATTTGGGAAAGATTAGAAGCTTGGTTCTCTTTATCATGAAGTGCCTTACACGTATCTTTGGTTTCAAGAACTATGATGTTGAAACCAAGTGTTACTGACCAGAAGAAAACAGAGTGATTACGGAGCAGGACTATCTACTCTGGGTCTTGTGCAAATACAAATAAAATCTGAACATCTGCTACATTAACCCTGCCCACTGTGTGGGCATTTTAAACGAGACAGACATCACATCTTGCTCTAGCACTGCGATACGTATGATAAACCGAGAGTAGGATGAAAGACAAGAGAAATCTGGCTCTTCAACACAAGTGAGATGGGCCAGAAAGGCCTGTTTAATTCTTTTGTATTAAACATGAAGCAAAGTGCCACTTATATATCACACCGACAGAAATTAATTACAGCTTCCTCCAGCATGATAATAAAAGAATCTAAATCACAACAAGGTCTTATCTTACAAAGCGATTTTATATTTCATGTGTGATGTTACAAATCACTTCAAGTGATGGTATGTCAAAATGGTAATTAATCAGATGAGTTTAAATTATATTCTATAGAGGAAGAAACCATGTTCTTACACGTCAGAATTTTTTATATACTATCTCCTATGGGAAAAGCCTCATATAAAAAGAAACCTAGTTGTGTCTGGCTTTTATTATTTATTGAACAATGCTCCACTGATTCACAGATCCTCTCCAGACAGCTCATAAACAAGGCCTGTAGTGCAAAGTTTAGGCAAGGACAAAGATTTCTGAACTCTGAAGCATGACACAAAGCTCTGGGATTATCCACACCGGAAGGAATGGACAGGGCTGGAATTTATAAGAGAGAAATGCAAGAAATGCAAAGACATTTGCTGAAGGAAGAAGACAGATTTCTATGAAAACTGCAGTTTCATGGCTTTTGGGTGCACTTGTTCCAGAAGTACTTCTACTGAACTCACTCACTACTAGTTCTTCCAAAACTTCTTGACCCAAGGAACATCCAGCAGATATAATGTGGGCAAGCACACATTTTTCTCAGGCCTTTGGTTGAAAGCTCTACCTATTTAAAATGCATACTAACATGGAGGTTTTCATGTAGTTTGGGATTTACTAATTTAAAAGGCCATGGCTGGAGCAAAAGGTTACCTAGACCACCATCCTGTTTCACTGTGGCCTGTGGCACTACAGCAAGTTTAAAATGGTTTTTCTGCCAGAGTGTCTCCCAAGCAGTTCAAACGAAAGCGCAGTGTGAACCTGACAAAGTCAATGTCATCGAAGGTGTCTTAGAATCACCCCCTCACTTCCCTGGTTGCCTGGTGGGGCTAGCTGTACCTCTCTTTCTCAAAGGAGCTTTAAGAAGACAACTGTCCCAAACTGGTGCTCGTATCTGGGGTTCCCACAGACACCATATATAATCTCTTAAATTGGCTCAGTTGCTTGGAAGCCAGTCCAGCTCCTAAAACCAATGGAACAACTTCAGCGGCCGTCACATCTCCTTAGATCCAGCTGTTAAATCATTTAAAGGCAGCTAAAGCTACATTCAATTCTCTCCCATTACCGTCACTTCCCACGTAAGCAACAGCTGAAGCTCTCTCTCTTTCCAGTGAAAGGAGAGGTGGGGTCCGTGGGATCATGTTCTCAGCAGAGAATCTCAGTATTAAAACATCATCCACCCTACGAAAAGGGTTGAGAACCCCTTGGCCTCCGTGAACCCTGAAGGAGCGTTTCCAGTACTGTCAGGGGGGCTCCCTCTGTTATTGCAGGCAGCCCTCTCCTACCCTGGCTCTCGTTCTTGTTGATGATTGTCATTCCTAATCTTTTGGCAACACACACAGTTCACAAAAAAAACCCCCCCAAAACCAACAAAAAAACCCACCCAACAAAAAAACACCAAAAAAAAAGTTCCTCTGAGTTGGCTGCATCTCAGCTTCCTGGCTTGAGGGATGAACTGCTCTGCCTCAGATTCAGCTCTTCTTAATATCCAAAATATGCTGCAAGAAAGGTCATTGGAAGGGAGTGGGCTAATTCAAGGCACAATTGTATCACACTTAAAAAAACTTGAGCCTGATGAACCTATTTTCCACCTGATGAGCCATACTCTGAGTTTGTGCAAGTACTCCGGTCCCACTGGAGATTCAATACAGAGACCTCATAAGCTTAGAATGACAGAATAGTTTGGGTTGGAAGGGATCTTTAAAGGTCATCTCATCCAACCCCCCCCTGCAGTGAACAGGGACATTTTCTACTAGATTAAGTTGCTCAGAGCCCTGTCCAACCTGACCTTAAATGTTTCCAACTGAATGACAGATAGTCTATATGTTAGAATTAAAACTTAATATTCCAATCTTTTCTACACCACTCATATTTTCTGTCATGCTTCCTGTTCCAGCCTGGGTATTTCACCCTGTGGTGTCACCTAGACATGTTCTCAGCTGGCATGAATGAACACAGACCTGCTGGCTCTCAAGGTGTTACCCACCACGAGACCCTGGCTGATAAACAGAGTTCATTAAAATGGAAGCCCCTGCCTGATGAGACATAAGGTGCACAGGGACTGAGAGGAATTTGGTTTAATTACTACGTTGCATAAGTTTCCTACTTCTGGTCTGGGCTTCTAATTAGAAGTAAATACATTCTCTTTGAAATCACAGTAGTTTCTGTGAAATCCAGAAGGTCATTCCTCTATATGACACTAAGAAGTCTGGTGTCATCTTCATTTTCAGACCATCCAATGTTATACCCTTACATGTTGGGCTAGGAAAGATACGCTTAGAATCAGCAAGAACTTCATTTCATGCCCTGACAAATCCAGAAGAGACTGGATTCAGGGCCAAAGATTTCTTTCATATCAAGTAATAACACCAGTATGTGATGATATTCGAACCCAGAGCATCTATTTCACTTCTTTTCAAATGCAAAATGGTCTGTGGTCATATCTGTAATTGATGCAATTAGAAAAACTTCCTAGTTACCCACTCTTTCAGCATTACTGTGCCTCCCTTTGGAAATGGTTTCAGTTACATTTCCATCACTGGATTCAGAATATTCTGGTTTCTCAGCTAAAAACTATAATACTGAATCTTACCAGAGTCTCTAGAATTCACATCAGCATCTGGGTTGTGTTTGGGTTTTGGCTTTCCTTAATAAAATAGCAAATAGCAGCTGGGAGGAGGACAAAAATTGTTGGGATTCTATCTCTTGCTTCAAGACAATGAAGTTACATAATAAAACAGGAGAAACCCGTGTGATTGAGCAGGCAAGTCGAGAGAAGTAGAACATCAGTTTTCCTGCTAAAAACTATGCAGAGGGCCAGAGGCAGATACAACAAAAATAGCAGCGTAAGTGGTGTCATGCCTTTGGGTCCACTCGTTGACTTAGCTCCATGGAAGTGCATCAGCCAAAGATCTCACCCATCATTGCTGATTTGTTGTTACTAATTAAAGCTGAGACACATCCCTCATTTCTCCTACTTGTAACATCCACCATGGTGCTGTGTCTGGGCCCCTTTTCCCTCTCACTGAGGACAGCCTCTCTCTGTCTCTCGTGTCCCATTCAGGTTTGGTGAGAGTCGCAGTGAAGCAATCAAAACCAAAGGAAAGAGGAGGGAGAAATTTCTCTGCTGTAGCAAGAAGATATTTTCTACTTTGGGAAACACTGACCTTTCTGGAGAAAACTGTTGTCCAACAGAGACTGCAAAAGGCACTTGCAAATCCCAGAGCAGAGATTTCACCATAGGTCTATTATTTTTAAGAAGTTGTGGATGGATTCTTATGGTTCCTTCCTAAATCTTATCCCTAGGAGGATCATCTTCCATTACACAGGATTAAAACTAAAGTTCTTTTATGCTGCAACAAAATAAATACCTAGGATGTAACTAGCATGGGTATGTTTTCTATTCTCACATCTATTTATTTATCTTAGTAGGAGACAACTTCCACTAAGATTAGAAACTAAATGTTTGGGTTTTTTTAAGATTTGCTTTCAAAAGATGAAAAAACAGATCACAGAAACCAAATATTTAAGAGGTATACAGTTAGCTGCACTCCTTTAAAATTCAAGGTTTATCTTAGTAGGAGACAACTTCCACTAAGACTGGAAACTGTGTGTTTGGGATTTTTAAAGATTTGCTTTCAAAAGGTAAACAAACAGATCACAGAAACCAAGTATTTAAGAGGTATAGTTAGCTGCACTCCTTTAAAATTCAAGGAGATTTATGTTAGCCATAGTTAAACCAGACAGTTAGCACATCATATTTTGGAGTTAAAACACCAACACTGGGAAAACAGCATGTCCCAGTAGCTCCTGATGAGTGCAAAGTCCAAAAAAACTTGTCCATTCTTTTGTGGACAACAATCTGAGGAGGGACGTGAGGATTCCTGCAGGAGAACAAGTTGCATTGTCACCACGCAAGAGAAATATAAGTCTTTAATTTGGGGGATCTGGCATATGGCAGTTCCTGGAGGTGGGACAGACGGTCTAAAACCTAATCTGTTAACCCTACGCTTGGAAATAGATCCTGGGAGAATATTCAGAGCCTGGGTGTTGGTATGAGTGAGTGCGGGTGGCCTTTGCCTCCCCATTCACAGGTGACTAGGACAACTCCAAGCAGAAATATTTCTGTCCCAACGATGAGAATTTGCCATCTACCAGCTTCTCTTTTCTGTTCCCCTTCGAAGTGTTTCTTGCTATCTTTGTGGAGTTTAAATCACCAAGTTCATATTCACCCAGGTACTTGGATGCCCAGAGGTGTAATCTCCTCCTTTGAGTGGTATCCATGGCAAAATTCCAGTTCCATTAAGCAAAATATATATTTATACAGGGAGCTTAAATGAATCATTTAAAGCTACAAGAAAATGAGTTAATTAGGACATATAGGGCTTGTATTGACTAGCTGGATTTAATCCTTCCAATGTAGAAAGGATAATGTGCAATGGGAATTTTTCATTTAGTTTTTTTAAAGCTTTGAAAAATGTTAGAATAGCGATGCTATTAATGCCATTTCACAGTCCAAAAAAATGTCATCTCCGTTTCTACTGCTAAAATAAAACAATCTGCTACTGAAATGAAGCTATATTTAGGGGCAAAAATCTGTTATAAGGACATAAGCTAACATCTAACAGGGGAGTCTGGGAAGGAAATTCCCTGAAGGTAGGTTATTTCAGAGCTGCTGACTGCAGAACACAGTTTCTTCCTCAGCAGCTGGTACCAGCCATGACAGGAGAGAGCTCAGGAGAGCAATCAGACCGCTGAACCAGTGAGGCCCTTTCTCTGCTCCATTTATACATCTATCTGCCTTGGCAGACCTTGAGAGACTGAAGGACTTCGCTCATGTGCATCACACTGTAAGACAAAGGTTTGTTTAGCTCACGTGTGAATCTGCTCCATGACTTGTGCATGCCTAGTGCCTGTTAGGGAGCCTTTATCATGCTCATTGTCCTGCCAGGACCAAACTTTCCATGGAAGGCTGAACCTTTCTCATGCGCTGAACCCAACGCCCTCCCCAAGAGAATGGCTTTTATGAGCACTGCTCCTTTCACCTTCAGGACTGTGTATTTGGAGATATAGCAAGTTAAGAATTTCCTTATTGCATATTAATGCCCTTTAATGTGCTTTGAACCTTTTCATTTTAATTACATTAGTTGCCATTCTATTTAAAGTTCCTACAATCTGGTTACTCTTATTCAAATCAGGTTTCCAATTCTCCACACTTAGCTGCTGTTTTTCCGCTTTGCTAAATGTGGAGCTCTTTTTCCTGCGACCTTAAAATCAACATGAGCACCTTGCAAAGGACAAAGAGGAAAAGACGACGCTTCTTTGCAACCATAGGACCTGATCTTATTCCCACTCAAGCAAAACAGGTGAGGAAACCATTTTTCCCTCATGCATTTTTAAATTTTCATTTGCCTGCTATTTAGTCACTCCTCTGGATGGGTGAAACTGAGGCAAGGAGAAATCCATATGCTGGTGGGAGCTAGCACAGTCATCTGTCCTTGCCTCAGTTTCCCCATGGCAGGATCACAGATCACTGGAATTTTATCCTGTTGCTCTAATTGTGACACTACATTGGACTCGGCAGAAGAAAATATAATTAAATAGGATCAGCTGCAATTAAGCAGGATCAAAATAGTTCCCCTCCCATTTAAACAAGCAAATTAAGGGCAATTTTTTTGCATGTGCCCATTTATCAGCTGTTTCTATGGTAACACTTGTTTTTCTAATACTGTGTCTCATTTGTATCATGGTAACACCCTGTAATCCTGGTCCCATTGTCCTGGGTTCAGTGGAAACGTGTATAAAAGAGAGTCCTTTCCTCTAAAGTTCTTACTTACAGACTTTCACATTGGTTAACTTCAACTGGAACAAATTCACAATGGTCACTATTATTTTGGTTACAGTGGCTTATCCCCACATAGGCTGAATACTCCCCTTCCTGGCTTGAACTGAACTGAAACAAATCCGATTGAAGTTGAAGAATCAATGTTTACTCAGCAATTTGCAACCCTTTAACTAAACTAGTTTAAAATCACAACTTCAATAAACCACTTTAACTCCCTCGAGTGGAGCGAGGCTGTTCCTCACTGTCAGAAACTTTGTGGGGTTTTGTATTAAAATGATTCTTTTGGTGTTAAATTCCAGCAGTCATAAGACCCCAATATTTTTACCTGGATGCAGGTAACAAATATCTGCTGTCGCAGGACTACACCATCCGATCTGATCTACTCATTTCCATAACATTCAAGTTATCATTTTCTGCTTTTTTGTTACAAACCTTGTGTTTGTTGCAGGCTGTTGGGGCTGTTCCATGGTGTCAGATGAATGATGTGATGAATGACCTGGAGATGCTGCAGAGCCTTCTCCTCAAGGAGCTGTCACATGGCTGCGTACAGGCTGCGCTTTGTCGTGTCTTTCTGGAAGATCAACTCTCACAGTTGATCTTGTCTAATCACCGTGAAGTGTGAACTACCCGTCCCCTGGAAAAACAGGATTTTGCATGGAGGGAAGTCTTTGCTGAATTAATATTCTTGTTTCTTTTTCAAAGGCAAAAGGATTTCAAAGCATCTCTACAGAACTCTTGCAAAGCTTGGGTGTCATTCTTTGGAAATATGGGTCCTAGGGACTTATCTATCCAGCCCATAAATCAAAGCAGCAACCACTACCACCAAGAACAACCTTCCCTGAAAATCTCTCAGTCTTTGAAGCCCACAAGGATACCTGGGTATGCCCTGATGACACAATTCATTAATGCTTGAAGGTGTCTAATCTGCTACACACTTCCTGAAGATTAATGGAGGATTGAAGGCCATGTACATTGATGTTTCCTGTTAGCATCTCGCAGCGAAATTAATATCACAACAAAGATTACACGGATGCTTTCAAATGGCAATTAATTATATTCAGAAGCCAGAAATAGCTATGTTCTATTTCTACACAAGTCTGCCTTTGATCTGCTCTAGGGAATGCATCAAAGTTTGAGAAGTCTCTGACAAGAAACATGCGTCTTCAAACTTTTTCTCATGCGAGGGGTTGAGCATCTCCTAGCAAAGTCCAGAGACATGTTTTGCAGCCTGAGACTGCCTGCATGGGTAAAGATTTGCAGAATCAGGCCCTTCGTGGCCTCTGCTCCCGGCTTAATTTGCTGTTATTTGTTTAGCTCCTGTGCAACAGAGGTTTCCTTAGCAACTGCTGTATTCTTTTACAAGTCATTGTTAATGACACACATTGACGTCGGCTGTGGACGAGGATGCTGAAAAGGATGGCACCCAATAAAAAATAACCTTTGTGATTACCCAGTTTCCTTAAGTAAACATCACTATTATCCATCAGGAACTTGCTAGAGGGACTTCTCTTTTGAACAACAATGTATGTTGCCTTTAGCGTTACCAACGGGAGCCTTTTGAAAGCTCGCAAAGGTCAATAGGAAAATCTCTTGTCCTCTTCTCTTTGTGCCTAATGCCAACACTTACTGGCATACGTCTGGCCAGGAGAGAGGCAATTGCTCTCTGGACTGTCTTGCTTCTAAAGACTCAGATCCAATTTCCTGCACAGAGAAAATATCACATTGTTGTTAAGTGATGGGAGGTGGTGGAGATCTGGGCCCTGTTCTCCGCTTTCCTCACAGACTTCCCGCCTGATGGTCTGCAAATCAGTCAGGTTCAGATTGCCCAAAACAGGGACACTGGCTGCTCCTTGTTACAAAATGAATAAAACCAGTGGTTCCTTTCTTCTCCCCGTCTATTCTGCCCTGCTGAGGCCACATCTGGAGTCCTGTGTCCAGTTCTGGGCTCCTCAGTTCAAGAGGGACAGGGATCTTCTGGAGAGAGTCCAGTGGAGGCCACAGAGATGATGAGGGGCTGGAGCATCTCCCGTGTGAGGAGAGGCTGAGAGAGCTGGGACTGTTCAGCCTGGAGAAGAGCAGCCTGAGAGGGGATCTGATCAACGTATATAAATACCTGAAGTGTGGGGGCCAAATGGATGGGGCCGGGCTCTTCTCAGAGGTGCCCAGTGACAGGACAAGGGGCAATGGGCAAAAACTGGGACACCAGAAGTTCCAGACAAACTTAAGGAAAAACTTCTTTCCTGTGAGGGTG
>NW_010329475.1:29886-41920 GCF_000700745.2 Antrostomus carolinensis | reverse complement strand
CAGGCGGGGTTGGACTGGATGATCTCCTGAGGTCCCTTCCAACCCTATGATTCTGTGATTCTTCCGCAGATTCTCCGTACTGAAGAAGCTGCAGAGAAGAGATCAGGTGCAGAATAAAGCTCCCCAAGAGAGTGAAAACCATAAGTTTTCTTCACCAGCACTGTTTTCCCTCCAACTCCATGTAACATCTGGTATTGAAGACAGAATAGAACATGATTAACTAAGTTTATTACTGAGTTCATTAATGTTTTTCTGAAGATATTGGCCAGAGGCAAAGGAAAAGATGGCTCAGAGCCATTGTCCAGCATGGTCTTAATAGGAGCTTGTGCATGTAGCTGATTTCTGCTGGAGAAGTGGGTAGTCTATGATGAGTCCATACTGCCAGTACAAGACTCTTACTGGTACCGGTGTGAGCCAGTTTAAAGCTCGCCTGTATCTGTTTTATTCAACTAGAATGTTGACACTCCCTTAAATGGAATTTGGAGATTTTCCCGTGGAAAATTATGACTTTTTTTGATTATTTTGATTATTTTCCAGTTCGTGATTATTATTTTTTGACAAAAAGTTGATGCTATTTGTATGCAGATAAAACAAGATTTGCTGTTTTCTGGTGGAAATACGAAAAAATTGAGGCAAACATGTTTTCCTTGAATGTTTTCAATTTAGTTTCTACAAGAAAATGAGAGAAGAAAGTTTCAAAAGAATTTTCTAGCAGTCCCAAAGCCTCAACTTCTCCAGTTTAACACATTACACAGGTGGGATACAACTGTTCGATTTGAAAGTGGATCCAGGTTAGGAGACCAGGTTGTGCCTCTCTTTTATCTTTCCCTTCTGCATTTAGGGGTGCACAGATCTGGGGTTTGATTCAGGCTTATCTCAGTAGGAATTTCATCCTCAGGGTCATTATGTGCAATATCCTCTCACCTTTCCTTCCAAATCCAACAGAATTTGGGATTCAGTGGGAAGGAGGTTTACTTGTTATCTTAATTAATTCTTGATAAGCTGCACAGTAACACCAGGCTTGGATACATAAGGAAGGTAATGGAGAGGGAATCTCTAACGTATCATCTGAGCTGAGAATCTCACCAGCATCCCTGGTGATTAATGGCTGAAACCCAGTTTGAAACCAGCAGTATTTGTCTCAATTTCAAGTTCCTGAATGCCAAACAATGTTAAAACTGGAGGAGGACAGTGATTGTAAACTCAAAATGAGAACAGCCTTCTTGAACAAAATTTGCTATTGCAAATGGTTTTTATCTTGGGCTGCAATTATTATAAAATGAGTGGCAACCACTGATACTGCAAGGACCAATTTTCCCTTCTAAGTCTTCACCACTCAGCGTATAGGTTTGGCATTTTCAATTATTTTTTGAAAGTGACCAAAAAATTAATAAAGAATAAAACAAATTTTATTGGCTTGGGGAAAATTGCATTGGCCAAATCATTTCTTATATTTAGGCAGCTCCTTTCTGCTATCACAGTGCAAAAAAATGCCTAAAGCTGGTGTAAACTGGTGCTGCACAAACGTTACACACTATCCATCAAGCAAGTACAGGTGAAATGGCTCAGGAACAAGCATTCCTCTGGCTATACATGGGTATTCTGATCCATCCAAGGAGATTTTGAGGGGCTGGGTTAGAAGATAAGTTGGTCTGGATAAGTTGGTCTACTCTTGAACTACAGGTAAAGATTCCTTCAAATACATCTGAAGAAAAGCAGGAAAGCCAAGAATTTAGAGATGGGAAAAGCCTGTAATGAATATATTATTTACTTTTCATTTTTTGTTGTTGTTTTTTTCCATCTTTTTTGCTTGCCCCCACAGAGAACAGACCTAAGTTCTACTTACAATTTACTTCATGACGTTGGATATGGCCTTTCACTGCTCTCTGTCTTCATTTCCCATGTATAAAGTGGGGATATTCATAGAAGCAGAGTCAGAAGGGAACTCCAGGTCAACATCCAGCACCCTCTTCCAAGACAGGAGCAGTTTTGCCTATGTCATTTCCAAAAGCAGTTTGTGAAGCCTGTTCATAAAGACTGCTTGGGTTGGGAAATTTTATTGAAAAGCAATAAATTCTTTATAACCTTATGTGAAGTTTAAGCTCTTTGTCTCTTTATTCTTAGGATGTTTTTTGCTGGTATTTAACCCGAGTTACTCTTGCTGCAGCATAAGTCCGCCCCTTCTCACTTTGTGCACTGAGGCCCCGAAGAACAGAGGTCTGCAGCGGTGATTTGTTTAAGGACTTTAAATGCAATATCAAACACTTTGAAAAGTACTTGTAGGAAGCTGTATCTAAGATCCTGGTATTGTCATTACTATTATTATTTTTTCATCAAAAGGCAGCTTTCTAGACAAATATTCAAAATATACAGAACAAACAACGTGCCTAATCTAAGGGATTTGAGTGCAGAGCTCCCAGAACTGGAAAACAAAACCCATTTAGCGTTAAATCAGGATGTGATTAGAGACCGACGGCATCTCTGTGACCACAAACTTAATGGAACCTTTAGTTCTCACCGTGGAGCAAAGCTGCCCATGATGATGAATTCTGATTTCTTCTACCTTACTGCGTGAGTGCCATTTTTGAGCAGGTAGGTTAGTGCCTTGTCGTTAACCCCTGGCAGGAAATACACCCTCAGGCTTATGAACTCTCAGTGTGGACAATTTCTACTCTAAGGCAGCAGTTTTCATGAGTACTAATGACTCTGTACAGTGTAAAGCAATGGAGAAGGAAGTTCTTTTGGAGATAAGTCACTGGTAAAACTTCTGTGAGTTACTGCTCAGTATGATATGGAAGAGGACTACATGGTGGTGCTCTAAATCTCTAGATGTTCAGGTCTCTTACCTACGGATTTAAAAGCAAACACTTTTCATTGTCTAGAAGTTATAAGGAAATAAAAAATAGGGTGATATTTCAGTCCAAATACACAAAGAAGCACATAAAGTTGATAGCAACCAAGTTTAGCAGCTGAATATCTCATGAAAATCCTGCTTATGGCTTTCTAGTCCTGCATTAGCTATTAGTGACCATATTTTATAAAATATACACAGATGTGAAAATGTGCCTGGCTAATCTACCCAAGCAGATTGCCCCTCTCTTGCTAAGGGGGAGTTTATGAGAATTTTCTTTGGATTATTAGAGAAAATGTTTAAAAGGATGTATAAAAAAGCTATTAGAAAATTCACTGTTTAGTTGTAAGAATAAACATCACTTTAGGGAAGGAGGAGTAGTCATAAAAATGTTTAGCCAAAATAATGATTGACAACGTGTGTGTGCATGGGGGGAAGTAGGGGTAAACATCCAGTACAGTATTTGTTATTGGGAGAGATGTTAGCTGGAATGGTTTCAGACTGAGATATCTGAAAAAGCAAGATTCGAGGCAGGATGTTTATAACAACTCTGGGCCTGACAGTTGTGTCCACTGCCCATCCCACTGCCTGTATACACCCCTGCTTTGTTTTCTGTCGCCACCGCTGCGTCACCCTCCTGGTTCTTGCTGCATCATCCCCTTATTCTTTTTCCTCCCTTTCTTAATCAGTCTCTAATTAAAAGCCTGCTGCTTTCTCCACGCACACAGTTAGATGGTCCCTCATCTCCCAGCCACGGCTATTTGTTGGCATGTCTGAGAAACCAAGCACTGCTGTCCTGTGCCATTTAGACCTGTCCCCGTACCTTGTGGTCTCTCTCTTTCTTTCCTCCTCATTTTTTTGGCTCTTGATCACTGTATTAATTTTTGATCTCTCTCCATCTCCCCCACTATCTTCTGCCCTCTCCAGACTCGGTGCTGCAGACCCTGTGGGTTTCAGCATCTGCACTCTCTTTCACCTCAGCCCCTTTACCCCTCTGCCTCTTGTTTCATGACTGGATATGAAAACACTGGTGCCTGGTATCCAAAACAGATCAATAAGAAGAGACAGAAACCCCACTTGAATAGACTAAACCCGAATGGACTTCCCAGCTGACTGCTGAGAAAGTGCATCCCAGCTGTTGACTCAGCCCTCACCCCCGCCGTGCTCTTTCCTGGGGCCTGGGAGCCACGCAGGGGGGGACACTGGCCCAGAGCCATGCCACCGACTTGGTCACATTAAACTCTCATGTATTTACTTTGATTACTCTGCTCCTGGGTCCCAAAGGGAAAGGGGAGGATGCACACAAAAAGGCAGCAACGCTTTGCTTTTCTAGCCTTCACTTTCTGAATATTTTCTTCTCTCTTTTTTTTTGTCCCTTTAAACTCTTGTTTAATAAAAAGGCTTCACGCTGTCATTCGGGACCTGGCAGGGCTTCCAAACAGGGAGGCAGGATGGGAAGAAGACAGCACTGGAAAGGAAGAAAAGAGCTCTGATTCAGCAGAGCAGGTCTCTGACTCAAAGGGCTCCCACTCTTTGAAAGGGCAAACTTTTACAATGTTATCATTATCATAAATGAGGCAAGCGAAGGAAATCACTGGCGTGATAAAAACAGGAATGCAAAGAGACAGAAGAACACAGGCAGCAGAGAAACCTTGCTGCACCACCTCTAGCAAAAGTCCTTGATTCTCTTCTTTGTAGGTCTGTGATCCCAGAAATTCAGAATATGAACCTTCCCTGTTGTCTGTGACTTTCTCCCAACCTGGCAGAGCCCTGGGCTCCTCCTGCAGATATACCCTGATGTGTGACTCCCATAGCTGCCATTATGGGAGGAGAGGACCATCCTGGAACATTTGCTGATCCTCCTGACACAAAGGCAAGGTGAATGGTTTGCCATTAAGAAATGCCCCTGCAACTTCAGCCCTCTGCTTAGGGACCTTCTCATTCAAGAGCATAATAAATCTGAGCATGTTAACGTGATCAAAACAAGCTGCAAGGCTGAAGGGGCAGTGAAGGGGGAGATCTGAGCAATGCGCGGGGTGATTAATGCTGCAATGAAGTGAGGAGATGGAAGACAAATTTTTCTGATGTGGGCCAAGTTGCAACAAGCAGAAGTTGTACATATTTTTCAGTCCTCAACAGCAGCGAAAGACCAATTAGCAACACTGTGCTGAATCAATAGTCATCTTGGCTATTCTCAGCAGAGCTGCAGAGATGCCAGCTCAGATCTATCTACACAAGTTAATCTCCACTTTAGTTCCACCTGTCTGGTGCAAAAGGGAACAGGTTCATCTGCTCAGAGGTCTTGGTCTTCTTTTCATAGAATCATAGAATGGTTTGGATTGGAAGGGACCTTAAAGCTCACCCAGTCCCAACCCCCCTGCCAGCAGCAGGGACACCTTCCACTAGACCAGGTTGCTCAAAGCCTCGTCCAGCCTGGCCTTAAACACTTCCAGGGAGGAGCAGCCACAGCTTCCTTGGGCAACCTGTTCCAGTGTCTGACCACCCTCACAGTGAAGAACTTCTTCCTAATATCTCATCTAAACCTCCCCTCTTTCAGTTTAAACCCATTTCCCCTTGTTTTGTCATTAACTGCCCTTATGAAAAGTCCTTCCCAGCTTTCTTGTAGCCCCTTCAGGTACTGGGAGGCCGCTATAAGATCTCCCTGGAGCCTTCTCTTCTCCAGGCTGAACAGCCCCAACTCTTTCAGTCTGTCTTCATAGGAGAGGTGCTCCAGCCCTCGGATCATCCTGATCATTTTGGCACTGTCTACATGAGGTTAAGAGTACGCTGCTGAGGACCAGCTAAACTTGAAACCTCAGCACTGCATTTTAGACAGTGTCTCTTCTCAGGCTGATTTTTACCCCAAGCATTCTTACAAAAAGCGAATGCAAAGAGCATCCCCTAAAACTACCAAGTGCTTCATCCAAGGCAGTTTGCAAACAGACTAATAGTTAATTCAACAAGTTGATGTACCAGAAAACAGTTTGCTTTGAAAAAATATCACAATTCCTTTGAGATATATTAGAAATCACAGTCTGAAAATACCCTGCAAAACCCAAAGTTTTTTGGTGCTCTAAAATTGTACCTTGAAATTTCTCTTCAGTAGCTTAGCAATGTGATTTTGTTTACTTTTCTTTAAATGAGTTTTTAATGTATTTTTAAGGAACTGCATTATCCTCATCCTAAATGATTGTAATTGGTTTGCAGAAAAATGCTTGAGATTTCTCATCACTTATGCATATAATTACCGGTCTTAGAGAAAATTGAGAGTTTAGTTCCTTTGTAAGACAGGAACATGCAAAAGGGAAAAAAAAAATAAGGGAAAGCAGAAATCATTTGGAATTAATTAGAGTCTGGCACAATGCAAAATATTCCATAAAATTAACCTGGGAACTGAAAACAGCAACTACTGATCTGCAACGTTACTGAACCTGAAAATCGAGTTTGCTTACAAACCACTGTAAAATTCCACTGTCTTCATCATCAAATGTTATTTACATGGAAAAAAAGGACATTATGGTGGTGGTTTGGTCATTGAGCTCCATGTCAGAGGTTCTGGGCTCTGGCTCTTTAGTCACTTCCAGTTACTTCTCCCCTCTATTCCCCAACATCCCTCTACAATAAATTACATCCACTGCAATATTTGTTTGAACTTCTGTACAAAACCTGAAATCCCTTTCTGCAGTGCAATACATCGCTTGACTCCACCTAGTTTGTCCCTCCAGATGCTGTGCTACACCTCAGACTCCCTTGGTGCTGAATTTAACCCAAACCATTGAGTACAATATATTTTAAGATGCCCAATAGCGTTCATCAAAAGCATAAGGAGACAAATGTCCAGTGACTCAGAAACTGAACTCAGCCAGAGGAGCATAAGGTAACCATGTCCCCAGTTCTGGCATTTAACTTCAGAGCCTAAGTTTAGTTACTAACATGGAACTTGAGCAACATCATTAAAGGACTCTTTTGAGGTATGGTTCATGGAATATTGGATGTAGGAGAAGATTTAAATCAGTTAGGGACATAGAACCAACAAGGAGTTGGGATTCTGGTTATCTTTCCAAATATTGCCCTTGGGGTTTTTTTCTTTTTCTTTATTTTTTTTATTTTATGTTTGTAGAGTATTTGATGAACATCTTTCTGATACTTTCACTACTGTATTTCAACTTGTGGGCAGAAGTACTACTGCGAGCTGCGTCAGTGAACTATTAATTTCTGGGAATCACAGGAAGTTTTATATCACAGACATTTCTTACTTCCCTGTTGCTTTTCCTGACCCAAGCACCTTTCCATTGGAAGGAAGAAGAGATGGATTTCAAGCAAAAACATTGCTTAACACCCTCTCATTAACTTTTTGAAGGTAATAACCTTCAAATTATCATCAGTAGAAGAACTAATACTCAGAGCTTCCAATATTTAACCACTTAACACAGCCTGAATGTGTCCGAAAGCTTATTGTATCTACAAGAAGGTGGTATTAAAACTAGTTTCTGTACAGGGACTACTTGAAAGAACCAAATTCGGCCAACTTCACCCAGTGTGAGGATTTTCTTCAAGGTTGTATGAAAGTTTTTGTTCTGAATATTAAGAATTTTACTCCGCTAAAGGGGAGTTTGCCACCTCTGCTAAGGATCTGCAAAAAGACCCATGCTGAGATCCAACCTAACCTAAAATGTCCTATAAGCATTCCATTTATTTGTGAGAGTTAATTAACTGTGTGTTACAGTATTTAGAATTCAGGCACAGACATTTTACTGTGTGCTTGCCTAGCGCTGTCCCGCTGCAGTACTGGGCCTTGTTAACATCACTGCAATAATACTAAATAATTAGTAAAGCCTGTAATAATGGAAAAGCATTATTCAAAACAGCTTCTTAACAAGACAGTGGTTGAACAGTTTAGATTCTCCTGTTGTCTAATATATACCACAGAGTCTGGTGACTGGAGCCAGATTTATTCATCTTCAAATGACAGTCTGTATGAGAACGTGGTTAAAAAGCAAGAAACCATTGGGATAATCACCACAGCTTAGAGAAGATGACCTATGAATCACTTTGTAGGAAGTCCATCCTGGTTCCCTAATAAAAATGTATATTGAAGCAGCTAAACAGAAGGTTGGTTGTCCAGGCTGGTTTGACTCCAAGGGTTTCATAACGAATTAAAGCCTGAGGTTCCCCTGTTACATGTTAACATGAATGATAGCTTTGATGGTAAGTAGGGAGTGAGGAAGTGAAGCAGGTCTAATGCTGGGTGGCAGCGTGCCTTCCATGGAACAGTTTGCAATGGCCTGTGCAGTCAGGGGTTCAAAAGTGTGGTTAGAGTCCTGTGGTTTTTACTCAGGCAACGTTCAACAATGACTCTGCCATTAATAATATTTGGGCTTCTTTTTTTCCAACAGGCTGATAAAACCTGACTACTTCTACATCCCTCACATTCTGTCCCCATTCTAATTTTGTTGCTCTCCAAGCCCATAACCTAAGTAGACCAAAAACCCATTAGAGACTCCAAAGTTCTACTTTGTAGAGGTATATGCACCCATTTCCTCTGATCTGTTTTAAAGCTTTGGGTTGAGACTTGGGGAATCTGGGTTCTCACCCTAGATCTACATGATTTTTGGCAAGCCACTTCCTCATCCTCTGCCTGTTTTTCTATTTGTGGAAAGGAACTAATAATTCTTCCTCTGTCAAACTGTTTCCCTGGCCTATTTAGGCTCCTTGGAGAAGAGTCAGGCTCTCCCAAATTGTTTATGCAGTGCCTAACATGAGGGAGCCAAGATCTTGACTGGGACTTATAGAATGCACCATAAATATATACAATGAGCCTACTCCAACTATATGCTACATCTGCTCTTTAAGGGCTTAGCCTTCATCTTTAGCACAAGTTTTATTCTGGTAACCACAACCACAAACAAACATACACAAATAAACTTGATATTGCCAATGAAATTTGACATCCTCAACCATCCTATGGCCATCATATGCATTTTACTGAAAGACAGCTGCTATTTCTTCAGGATTTTTTCCTCATCCTTGTGAAAAAGGCATATTGACCTCATCTATGGGTTATAAAAAAAGTGATCCCATCAGTTCATAAGTTTACAGAAAAGAACAGAAAGAAAAAGTGAGCTTTCATCTAACCAATATTCATCTAACCAATATTGTGGCAGCTACGGTGCATGAAAATGCGAACAGGCAAATATATTTATAAGAACAAATATACCCCCAGCTGAAAAAGTGTATTTTTATGTTTGACTGTGAAGATGGAGATATACACTTACCTGTAGAGAAATTGAGAGACAAAGACATACTGATAAGCATATGTTTGTGGTTATATCTGTCCAGGTTACAGACCCGTCAGCATTTTCATATGAAATTTGCAGCCCCCCTCCTAAAGTTATGCACATGGTAGGAAGTGGTTCATTTTTTTGCTTGGGAAGGGGGGGTTAAACATGAAAGGACGTGTTTCCTTGCATGTTCCTCATGCCACATGAGCAGCCAACAATGACAGTCAACAACGTGTCCAAGTTGTTATTTGAGATATTTTCGAAACCACAAAATAAGTGGATTACTAACCAAAAAATCACAACTCCTGCCAAAGCACATTTTTGAAAAACACAAAATGAAAAAAACAAAAAATCATCAAATATATTTAACCCATGTAAAAAAAAAAAGGAAAAAAAAGGAAGAGAATACAATAAGTGTAGAGCAAAAGAGAGAAAAAGGCTAATCTGTTGGGTAAACTGAAGTGTCAGGAAGAATAATTTTTCTTTCCTGCTCTGTCAGAGAATTCCCAAACTGAGTTAACTAAATTCTGCAGTGCTTCCTTTTTACCCTCTCTGAAATAGGGACAGGAGAACTTCACAACCTCACAGCGCTGCTTTAGGTCTTAACTTGCTTGAAGCAAATCAAGCGTCAAGATCTAGATAACAACCTCTTCAACCACTCTTTGCTTGAACAATGCCCAGGAAGATAAGGATATATATGTATATTCTTGGTTTGTAATTAGCAAGATTAAGGAGAGATGGTAACAGTTATTTTGGGTCACATAACAGTACTAAAGAAATACTGACTGGATTCTCAGCTGGTAGAAGTGGATGTTGTGTGGCTGCCAATGGAGCTGTGGTGGTTTGTACCAAAAGCAAAAGTCCTTTCCTTCATGAGCATCACTAGCATCAATCTTAAAGCTATTTTCAGTATAAGAGCTAACCAGCACAAGCGAATCAGAGTACAGCTGGTTGTATTATAATAGCTATTGGGAAATATTTTATATCCAGGCTATGGTTCATTGCCGATACTTTAAAGAACTGTGATTAGCTTAGCTTCCAAAGTTCCTTCATGTTAATTCCTAACATAGTTCATATTACTTTAACTATGAAATATAAAATATGGCCATATGTGTTGTTCAGCAAAATTCTTCAGTGAATTCTTCATGCCACATGCCTCTCCATCAGCAGGGTTCGGCTGGGATGTCAGTCAGAACTGCTAATTCACAGTGACTCCAATGGGATAACACTGACGCTTGCACAAAGTTACTCTTGCCTCCGTTTTCTAGGACTTCCATGCTGTGATGCACATTTGATGATCTAAAAGGCCATTTCTCGTCTCCGACATCTATGATCCTCTGACATTTAAACAAAAGGCAATCATCCCACGACTTCAGTTATGAAGACCTGGAACCTTGCCATTCACAATATTACCCTCATCTTTCCACTGACGCGGTAAAGGCTGCCTACGTGCTTCAAAGGAGTGTCTAAGCAGGAGAAATCCATAGTGCTGATCAGTAAAAACTGAGTTATAGCTTCAGTCAGAGGCTAACACAGGACCAGCAGAGCTGCTTAACCTACAGCTTGTGGCTAATAATCATTAGAGCCCATTGCAAGACTATTACAAATAGTTTGTTACAAATTAAAAGTCTTGATGGGGAACACTCAGATAGGGATGATATCCCCTTTCTAAACAAGTCTAGAAAAGCAGGCTGAGTGTTAAAATAACCCCCAGATTAGAAGATTAAAACTCACTTACAGAAAGAGAAGATACAGAGCTTCCAAAATTACTTGAGCAAAGTAACGAGCAAACTATTCAGCACTCAACTTCTTATCTCACCTTTGGAAAATGAAAGAACTTCCACAGCTCTAAACTCTTGTAGGACCAAACGAGTCCAATTATCTTCTGCTTTTGCCTTGACCACCAGCAATACTGTCCCAGTGCTCATTGACTGCCACCAGTATTCCAGAGGATGAGACAGTGGAGATAGACTCCATAGCTCCAGTTCCTCATGCAATTGATGGTAGTTCATGTGCATGAATTATCCAGCTACGGGCTAAGCCTGTTCATGGTGCTCGGGGAGATGGTTTAGTGGTGGACTTGGCAGTGTTGGGTTAACGGTTGGACTCAATGATCTTAAAAGGTCTTTTCCAACCTAAATGATTCTATGATTCTATAACTGCTCTCTCTCCCTGGAATACTCCCCTCCCTTGTCCCAGGAGATCTGCTATGCCAGGGATTACTTCACTTCTGAGTTTTAATTTGTCAAAAAGGAGAACAAAGGACATAAACAGGTTACTTACATAAAGGAAGGAATATATTATCATCATCAAACAATCAACTATAATGAAAAAGGTCATAAAAACATACATAAGGCCAGCATTTGAGCTAGTGGAAGTAACAGAGCTCCACTGGTGACACTGGTTCATAAACTCTAACGGCATGATGCAGTTATACACCATTTGAAGCTGTGGACCGCAATTTGCAGATGAACAATTTGTGAATAGAAAAAAAAAAGGAAAAACAAATCCCAAAGTCCAGCCAAACCCAGCAGATACATTACTTTCAGTACATGGTTTTCTCTGATTTATTCCCCAGCCTCTAGCTGATGAAATATTCCTTTTCAATATATTCTTATTTTCCTCTTTATTGCACAACTGTTTCAAAGTATTGCAAAGCTCCAAGGACTGCTAGGGCTACTGGCTAGATTTATTAAACTGTTCCCTGAGTCCTACATCATTAAACTGGCAACTCCAGATGGCACAGACCAAATGCCATTCACTTCAGCTGGCTGCTCAGTAGCCTACAGGGAGATCCTACAGAACCAGCGTATGGATTGCAAAAGGCAAATGTCTGGTGTTTTATTGGCACCTTAACCAGCATGAAGATATCAGTGGTCCCTCTTCTTTACCCTCCTCTTTC
>NW_010329475.1:0-29811 GCF_000700745.2 Antrostomus carolinensis | reverse complement strand
ATTCCTGTTCACGGAAAGCCAAATCTTGAGGCATTTATCCTTACAAACCCTTCCCACTCCCTTCCTCCACCCCCTCTGCTGAGGGTTTTCCATATGTAAGAGCTAAAATATGAAGGAGAGAGGACTTGAGGAGTTGGCTCTGGATGCACGGCGAATTCTTGTCTCCAGGACTGTCAGCAGTAACATGCACTCATTATTATTTTGATGTTGGATATTTTTCCAAGCCAAATTGCTGCTTTCAAAGCTGACTGAAAGTTCTTCCCTGGGATGAATTTGTCCCCATTTATTTATTGCATAACCAGCCCTCGAAAAAAATTCAGAAAGGTTGAGTGTGAGGCAGGCTTGTGCCGCTTACACGCATGGGATATTCCCTTTATATTAGTCACTGAACAGATGTGTCTTGTCATATGATGCATGAAGTAGCATTGGAAAGAAAAAGCCAATTAACTCATCCCTCTGAATTGGAGAAATTCCGTGAGAATTTGCTCACCCGGGCATCAGATCTACCTATTTATTCTTTATCATTAAGAACACAGAGGCAGGAAATAAATAACCAATGAACCTGTTAAAATGTGGCTGTCCCTTTCAAGTAAGACATCAGTTGGATAACATTTGGAAGTCTTCGTAAAGAAGGCTAAAGCTTTTCTCTTCCTGAAATGTTCTTGTGATGGTAGTTATTTCAGTTCCCTGTTTCAGTCTTAGAAATTATTTTGGGAGGTAGCAAGTTAAATTGAGGTGTTTCTTTCCCTGGATGGTAACAACACACAGGAAAGTTGTAAAAGAATTAGAAGGAGTAACCAGAGCACTGCAGTTTTACAGCACTTAACCTGATACTGTCTAGTTTAGCATGAATGATAGAAGCATCAAACCCTCATATTTTGTAGAAGTGAGGAAACATGTACATTGCAAAGCCATTTGTTGATAGCTGCTCAAGCTATGGCTTAAGATTACCTTCCAGACCGTGCGTGACGTTGCCCTGGTGTTTTAGTTCATGATGCGGGATCCCTTGAACCTTCTTCTGGTTGAACATTCATGTGGATGGCTGTGATTCCTGGCAGAAATGAAAATGAGAAACAGTTCCTAGTTAGTCTGGTGAAGTTGTTTAAATCCATAATGCAAACCAAGACAAAGATTGTCTTTATTTGCAAACAATACTGTTGAATGGAAGCAGCGGGGTATTTCCCTGATAGAAGACAAGTGTTGGTGCTCTTATTAAAAGCTGAAGAGTTGAAAAACTACTTCATGTTTCCACTGATGGAAAAACACAGGAGCTGTAATAAATGCAATGCAGGTCTAAACAGTTCTACATCGTCTAGAGCATTGGTGGGAGCCATAGTTTTACTTCATACATAAAAGTACTATAGTGCCCTGTGTGTGAAAGCAGCAATAAGCACACGTGGCAACCAACTTCCCAGTTAGCTGGGGCTCAGATCCAGCCCTGACTCACGCAGTGAGTGCTTTTCATTGGAAGTGGAAGAAACTTTGCAGGACCAACCAATTTTTCAGATGCAATTTAATTAGAAAAAAAAAATGAAGGGAGCAGCATCCCTTACAAAAGGAGTTGGGTGTTGAATCTGCAGGTGAGAATCCATTTAAGATTTTGGAGAAATCTTCTCTCCATGTCTCACTTACGTGCACCTCCTCACAAACTCAATGGTCTTTGTCATTAAGTCACTACAACTTTACCCTGTTTAAAAACCTGTAATGTTTCCTATTACATGTAAAACCTTAACGAGTCTTTCGTTGGAGGGTTTTCAGGTATTTTCTTCTCCCCAACGAAACAAGAATGCCCTGCTTGCTAGGCAGCATCCTTTCCTTTCTCAGAATTCAGGCTATAATAGATTTCCATTTAAAAATTACAGATTCACAGAACATCTGGCTGGGACAGCATGCATTTACCATGTCTCCTTCAGGTTAAAAACTTAGGAAATTTGGCTTTCAGGGAACTTAATGGAAAACATTTTTATTATATCTCTGCTCTGGTTTCAAATCTCTTCTGAATTTAACTTCCTTGCCTGAAAACCACAAATTTTGAATTTTCTCTTTTCAGTTTTTCAAACTGAACATAAATTTCCTTTTTTTCCAGAACTTGAGTAACTTACTTGAGAAATGTTAATTTCCACTAAAAGGAATTTGTAAAACTTTTACTATTAAATCAAAGCAAGACATTGCAAAATGCTTGAAACATAGTGTTTCAAGTGCCCTGATCCACATTTTTAAATCTCACTGGTTTTTCCCTTTTTTTCCTTTCAAATGATCAATTTATGAGCTGCTGCTTTTTTGTTCCAGAGAAGAAAGTATGTGTTGAAATAATGGAACGAGAAAATTCTGACCTTCCAGTTAGAGACCATTTATTGAGGGCAGCCCTTTCTTTCTACACCCCAATATTTCTCTCTCTCATCAGAGCACGAGCTAATCCTTGAAAACCTGCTACACTTCTGGAGAGTGTGTGAGGTGCAGCTCTAAACTTGCTCACTGGAGATCTTGCTGTAGATCAGAGTTAGTTTATTCCACTGTTTGAAATCCTTAAGTAAGCTGATGCAGAACCAAGCTCCCTGGAAGCGTGATGCAGGGACCCATCTGCCCTTCATAGTTTGAAATTAAAATAGGTTGGAAGAGTTTTCCAAGGCAAAGTATTTTAAATGACATGAGTGAAAAATGACCAATCCATTCTGGGTGGCACTAGATGGAAAAATAAAGATTCTAACAAAATGTCCTTTTACTGCTGAAGGACAACTGCTGACAGCCCTAGCTCTGCCTGCATGAGAGCTGATTTTTTTTGTAAGCTGGAAGTGCTTTGGGTCTGAAAGGATTTACCAGAAATGCAAGACAGTCCCGAGTCCAGTCCATTAGTTCTTCCTCTCCTACCCTACCCTGAAGCATATGGCTGAAACTTGGGTGGTGGAGGAAACAGAATTTCACATCTTAAAGCTCTTTCTGAATTTCTTTGCTAGGAATTGCTCTCTGATCTTGCTTATCCTAATCAGAAACAGGACTGACTTAACCAGGATCACTACCATGGATCCAGGTGGAATCAGAATTAAATCACAGAATCATTAAGGTTGGAAAAGACCTCTAAGATCATCAAGTCTGAGCATCTTTATCCAAACACATTTAATGCTGAAACACAAGGCAAGCCCCCATTAACCTAGGTGGAAACAAGAAGGGAGACCTATTTTTTAGCCTTGTGTCACTGGTTTGTCCCTCCCCACCCAGCTGAAGCATCCTGCAATACAACACAATTAAAGCCACGGCAAGCCCCCATTAACCTAGGTGGAAACAAGGAGACCTATTTTTTAGCCTCGTGTCACTGGTTTGTCCCTCCCCATCCAGCTGAAGCATCCTTCAATACAACACAATTAAAGCCATGCTAAGTACAGGATGTCCACCATATCCCATGTAACTCCAGATTTATGAAACCTTATCCATTTATTCCAAACAAGCTCTTCAGTCAGGATAAATAATCAGAACATCCATCTCCTTATCAGCTGGAGGTGAAAATATACCTTTAGTAGTTTTTAACTCAATAACCCTAAAATCTTAGATGAACTTCAGAGGTCCAGCTTTTCTGCTGGCATAAGTCACCATCACATCATCAGCTTCTATGAGGAGAATTTTTTCCAGATTCCCTTAATTACCTTCTTTTGCCTTCTTGCTTGCCCAGTAACGATGCTCCAATCACGTCTGTCTGGAGCAGTAGCGTGACAGACCCGTGGCTGTTCTGTATCACTGGAGCCATTACACTTCATCCTTTGTGCAGAATACAGATAATGCACTCGTCTTATTTCTTACTCTAGGGTGGATGGTTGGTGTAATTTAAGAATGGATTTATACACAAGGCATTAAAACCCAGTGCAGATAGCCGGATGCTGCTGTTGATAATTGCCAGGTGTATAAGAACTGCAGAATCACAGAGTTGCCTGGAGCAAGAAACACTAATTAGTTACTTGTGTGGGAGACTGTATGCTTGCAAAAGCAGCAGAGGTGTAAGCTGGCATGCATAAAGCAACAAATCCCATAGAAATTCCACTTTCTAGTGGAAGGTGTCCCTGCTGATGGCAGGGGGGGTTGGAACTAGATGATCTTTAAGGTCCCTTCCAATCCTAACCATCCCATAGCAACAAATCCCATAGAAATTCCACTTTCTAGTGGAAGGTGTCTCTGCTGATGGCAGGGGAGGTTGGAACTAGATGATCTTTAAGGTCCCTGTCCATCCTAACCATTCTATGATTCTACGAAATGACCTTCACAACCCAGTAAAATAGAGATTATTCGGTTTTCAGAGGCAAAACAAACCCCCTTAAGTTCTGGGAAAAGTCCCACCACTGTCCCTCATGAGGAGATATCAGAGCACACAGGCTAATTCTTCTCCTTGAGCTCTCAAGGACAGCTGGCCCAGCCAAGTGACAGACTTCACTAGCTGGTGGTAGCCAACAGGCCGATGCTCAAAGGCTGCCTGCGTCTGTAAGTGCAGCCACAAGAAGAATTTCTCAATGGAAAGACACTCATGGGAACGAGCTGTATTAACGAGTCTGCAACTGATTAACTGCGCGACTTCATTTCACCATTCTCGTTCCTCTCCCATGTTCTACCTATCGTGCTCACCAGAGTGCTCCCTCTGTCACCTAGTTACATAATGACTTTGCTGATAGGGGGTTTGATTTTTCCCTGGGAACTCTAGGAGATATTTATAAACAATAATAAAGTGGAAGAAATGTGTTTTGAATAGCTTGGTGTTTTGTCACATGCAAATTCCTAAATAACGTGGTGGTAAATAATGATGTATATATGTTTGTTTATATACACTGACTTCAAAGCAATTCACAATTAACTTAGCTAAACTTTCCAGCAACTGATTTAAACTCTTTTTGGCTTTTCTTAAATGTGTTTGGGAAATCTCAATCTATTTTTTGTGGTTAATGTGCATTTAAGCTCTTTCCTTCCATTGGCACTAATTAGTACCTTGGTCGTTAGACTTAGATGAGACACAGAACAAAAAACCTCAAAGACTGAGGACTTGATTCAACATTATCATATTCCAAGTTTGCGATATAAGGCATCTTGTCTCCCTTTGGGTTTCTACCATACTGTGTAGCTCAGAATTGGATATCAACAGTCCTTATGTCCTCAGTGACTGGCTGGTGCAGGGAATCCTTGGAAAACAAGACTGGTATTCAGGTTGCATCGCAGCCAACAGAGCAATGTATGGATGAATCAGGCTCTACATTTTCAAGCCTAAAGGTCACTCCTCGAGTGTGCTGTAAAGCCCTGACAGCAAACCATTCCCCTTATTCTTTGTAGGCTCAGATAACTCTGCTCATGTGGCTGTACCCATCAACACTGACCACAGGAGTTGCCCTAATCTGCTTCACTTCTGTGACTCTCTAACCCATCATTTAAAGGGACTGTTCAGATTTCCTTGCCTTGTCCCTACAGCTAAACCAGTCAGGTATAGGATGACCTTGGACCGGACTTGTACCTCTAGCCCAAGCTGGTGTAAAACAATTCACCACTGGGAAAAAGGTGGAGAGCAGCTCAGTCCCTTCTCAGCACAGACAGCTTGGCTGGAGAGGGCAGCAAAATGCTGCAAGCCCAGCAGAGCTCTACACAATTAGTTGCCCAGGAGCATAATTTAGAGCAGGTCCCCGGCTATTTTAATTACACACACAGAACCTGTGAGCATTAACAAAGATTCTGGTGGCAACGAGGTGGTGTTGGACTGAGTTAAACCCATACAGTTTGGTTCTGGACTATATTCTTTTTAAAAATAGGAAGAGGTTACAAAACATAACAATCACAGAAGCCTCTTTTCCTCCCAGCCCCACTTCTGGTATGAATAATCGTGTGGCAAGATAAGTGGGCGAAGTATTACAAGATGACGTTTCTGTCGACCGTGATTATAAACAACAACAGAAAAGAAATGTAAGACCTCTTGGTTGATTTTTCCCATTATAAAACCACTTGGTATTTCAAATGAATCTGGCAGGGAAATGCTTGTTTTAAAGTTCCACTGATGTAGCTACAAATCATCTCATTTGTAAATGTTGGTTATTGGTGGTGGGAAGGGGGACGCAGAGGAGGGAGAGAAGATCTTGTTTACTTTATGTGCTGCACATCCAGCCTGGCTGAGTGCTCCAGCACAGCGGTTTTCTTGCTGACACACTGGCCCCTTACATCAGCTGTGAGATGCACATGGGGCAGGGTCCCAGTGGGGGAGAGAGGATGCAGTCTCCAGGCTGTGTTATGACTGCGATTCTCAAGCACTGGTATGTCCCAGTCTGCAATGGTATCTGTGTGAATTTGCTGTTCACTGCTGCTGCTAAGAGAAGAAAACACGCATTAGCCTTAATAACACTCTGGGAATATTTAATCCCAAGAGAGGTGAAGGGATAGGACCATGTATTTATTTGGTTTAAGCTTTTATAAAATGCCTATGGTAAAAAACATCTGGCTTGATGAATAAAGAGAGCCAGACACAGACTGAAATGGGCTAGAGATACCAGCCATTCTCATAACCCGCAGAGAACTGAGCAAATGCAAATCTGATCCACAAACAACAATTAACAAAGGGTATGGGTTAAAATGACCTAGAACTGGCTGATCTGCTTTGGAAGACACATGTCTTGTGCTCCATTACACTGTACTTTTTAATATGCTGGGGCATATGGAGTCTCTAAAATGGAGACCAATTTTCTTATCCTGTATCCAGAGGCAACAATATAAAAGAGGCTTGGCAGGATTCAGGTAACTGCCTGTATCTCTGATACTTCAGCCGAACAGTTCCTGGGTTTGCAATGTAAAAGGGAGCTAACAGTTGATGAGATCAAGATGAAATTCTCTGTATATTGAATTCAAACCTGCAATGAGGTGTTTAAGAACAGAGAAGAGGATGTTCTGCTTGGGAAAGCAGGAACTTGAAGTCTGCCAGAAATAAGTTGCCATTTATCTGCATTAGAGGTTCTGATTCAAAATGGAGCTTTTCCAAGCTCCATGTTTAAGCAGCAGACAGGCTGAGATGTTCATCCCAGACAACATGATGTTTTCTTTTCCGTTCTCCTGTTGCAAATGTATTCTGCATCAAGAAGGACTGAGGAATTTAACCAATGTCTTCCAGTAATCCTGGTTAATACTATTCTTTAATTACTAGGCAAGGGGAAAAGTCAGAGAGACCTTGAGGTTTCAAACTCAGAAATTGAACAAGGATTACAACCAAAGCCAGTTATGGAAATTGTCCAGCACTCATTCATTAACTACCACTAGATTGGGCTATTCTTTATGGGTGCAATTATTGTCTTTGTGGAGGGCCAAGAGAGGAATCACAAATAATTGAAACCACATCTAAGTCCTAACGTACAGGGTCACAAGCAGCTCTTATATGCCCTTCATTTGCAGAAGGGAGATGTAAAGGGCAGAAGAAGTGTAAATATAAATTTTAGAGGAGTAAATAGATTCTACAGCCTTGGAACTCTGGGAGCTTTCCACTCACTGGGGTATCTGGTTTTCATATTCAGGCCTGCTTTGATTGCATGCCTATAGCTCATTAGCTGCCTTGTAGATCATGTTAAAATTTATATTGTTTTCAGAACAAACTATAAAATTAGCGATATTGTATGTAAGGAAATAACTCAAATTGGACCTCTGTCCTTGACTCTGTATCTGTAAAGAGAATGTTGCCTTTTGCAAACCTGAAGCAAGTAATGAGAAGGGAGGGAAGTCCCTTTAATCCTCAGTCCAGGCAACTGGACAAATTCAAAATGGCAAATCATTTCACAGCTTAATTTTAAGGATCTTAAACTTCAGTCACTGTCTGGTCCTTTAATCAATGGCATTTTGAAGTAACGAGTTCTATAGGATTAAAAAATATACTCTTTTTTTGTTCCCTTTGGACTGAACATGCTTGTAACTGAAGCACTCACACATTGTCCCTACTGTAAACCACAAAAACACACAGAAGAGGCCTTGTTAGACAGAAAATCTGACCTCAGAGGTACCTCAGTCTACCAGATGACCAGTCAAGGCCATCCTGGGTCACCTAGCAGTGTTTGCAGGATAAATACCTCCGAGTAATAGAGAAGAATTCACTTATAATTCAGATTATTATTTAGACACCACATAGGAGAGTGTGCATCCAAGGCTTTGCCCAAAGGACACCTCTAAGTTTTCATATGCTTCTGCTATAACAGGATCCATTGATTTGCTTTAGATACAGCAACAGCAATAGATACTTACAAAGCCTCAAGCATAAAACAGCTCTTCATTTTAAGAGGTATTAGATTGCAGGAGGTTCACAGCATGACACATGTCAAAGGAGAGGAGTTTTCAGAGGCAAAGGAGAGCCATTTTTTGAAAATGGACTGATTCAAGGTGGATGTTTTAGTCTGACATTGGATAATCTCTCACATTTTAGTAGAAATTTTTCAGTCACAGTTAATCTATAGTGACTGCAAAGACCATCAGCTGACAAATGACGCTCTAAGGACATACCTTGGTTGCTACAGATCAAGAAGACTCGATGCAAGAGGGTGACTGATGGGTTATACAGGTTAGGAGCTTGAATATTCATCTCAGATGCAAACAGTGTAGGTTCAAGTTCCTCATGTATTTCAGGCAAAAGAGGGATGTGGGTTTTCTGTATCCCAGGTGATCTAGTCCCTGAGCTATTTTTTATTTTGGAATCTTTCTCAGTTTTTTCCATTAAATACTTCAAAACGTCTCAGTTTCATCCTGTTGCGAAACAGAAAAAGTTTGAAAACTTGAAAAATTTTGCAGAACGGGAAAGCTATTTCCTCCCCAGCTCTATTTCTAGATGTGTCCTGTGTATCCAGATATAAATCTGGAAGGGGGATCTCCGCTCTAAGTCTGGTTATATTCAGACAAGTGTCACTGTTCAAGGCCATTCATATTATTCTTTTTTAGTACTTTCGGATCTCCTTGGTTTAGTTTACAAATCAGATAGCAATTTCATCACATCCTCCCCGTCAGAGCAAGCATTGCCCAAGCAGAACAGTCATCTTTCCATCTCTATTGTTACTAAATGAGAGTGTTTGATGATCAAAACTTTGCTGACGTTGTTTGTCAGAGAGGCATGAACTAGAACAGCCTTGAGGGGTTCTCTCTTAAGTGAATTTGGCTTTGCAGGGCTGGTGGGAGCGAAAGCTTCTTTTGAGAAAGAAGGCCTTGACCTTGCAAATACAGAAGCATGCAAGTAGCTCTTCTCCTAGAGCCAGCCAGCCAGCTGTTGGGCTGAGACCACTGTCCATCAGAGCAAGCACCAGCACACAATTATTTCCTTCTGTTTTTCTGTCTGCTTGTATCCATCTGCCATCCATTGTTGTAGCTGAAGTCCCTGGCGTGGAGGCTGCTGCCTTGATTTATGTTCATAAAGTATAAAGTGCATTGAATGAATGCTCTGCAGTGAGGACTTGCAAAGGCAACCACTGTAAAAAACAAATACTGATGCAGTGGATGTCCTGTAGAAACTCACTCACATAAATAACGTTCCTGATGTGCTCCGAGTGTCTGGGAGCAGGGATGGAACCATAACAGTGCAACAGAACAGGTGGTGTCTCTTGAGAAGATGCCATTCTTGCGTCATTGCTTCCTGTTAGACTCTTGCCTACTGTTCAGACTTGCAAAGGTCATGGTCCAGCTCACGCTGTTTTCTTTTAGAGCTAGAGAGTAGGCACTCTGGTGCTCTAATGCCACTGGGAACAAACAAGATGTAGGACAGATCAACAACTAGATGTCTTGGAAAGGTTTACCAGCTCTCAAAAGTGTATAGATATCCACAAACTAAAGGAAGAAATGGTCTTACTGATTTTTTCTCCTATTTTGGCACAGCCCCAGTATTCTTTCTCTAGCACTTTAGGAAAGGCACATTAAGACCTAAAGCCTGAATGCCATTCTTCAGATTGAACCACCATGCATTCTGCTCTGTCTTTTGGCTGAGTTAGTAACCAACACCTTTGCGAGCTCTGTTGCACAGGCTTGTTGGATTCATTCTATATCCTTGAGTTGGGACCTTGTACTTTAAAATCAGTAGAACAGTAGCAACTCTACATATTGAACTCCATTAAAACAAAGGCCCTGACAGTTCATCATGTTTTAGAAATGGAGGAAAAAAGAGACAAAGACAACGCATGTATTTCAGCATTTAGTTCTGTTCCTATTGAATTAATCCTAGTAAATACAAGGGATAACTCACTTAGCAAAGGTGAAACATGGAGAAACATCTCCAGTTCTACAGCATGCCAAATCCTCCCTCCATAAGCAAGAGAAAGATTCAGGAAAGTGCTGAAGTGCACGTTTGATTAACGAAGCTCACACAACCATTGGAAGCCTGACACCCAAGCATGTTCCTGAATGTTCACAGACTGAGCCTGAGGTACCACAACAAGGACAGATGGTCCCAGAAAGGTAGAGAGATATTTGCCACCTCGTGAGATTTCAAACCCCCGTTGTTATCAACAGTGTATGTGAGGAACCACTCTGCTGCTCAGTGTTAATTTCAAACAAGTGGTGTGTTCACTTTTGGTTTGTGATTATTTTTAGCTCCTTGGGCTCTTTTTAGGTTTCAATTAAATGTCACTATGTAATTAGCTAACAGATAAAGTCAGCTGTTAGGGCCAGCAAATGAAAAAAACATATGTTGAATCCTGAATGAATGGATAGCTTTTTCCTTGGCAGATGCTTTTTTGGGGACTCTCTTTTTAATGTCAATTTTTTGTGCTTCAATTGTAGGAGAAGAGCTTTGAAAATATAAATTAATTTTATGATGTATCTTCTCCGCTACTCATTCCATACTCTTAGGGAAGAAACACGCATACACAAGTGTATGTAAAAGCGATCACAACAGCTCTACACCAAAACTTTTTAACCTTAAGTAAGTGTTTAAAAAGTTCCAGAGCTGAACAACTCCAAAATCAAATTTACAACTTCCTTTCCTCAAAGCCAAAGGAAGTGGGGAATTCTTTAAAAGCTCTGTTTGACAGAGTAGAATGTTTCAGCTCATCTTAGGACATATTACAGGAGGTAACATTAACTACAAATTATTTCAGCCATATTTTATATTACAGTTACATGTATAAGTGGTTTGCTAAAGGTTAATAACTGAAGATGAGCCCATTAAAGACAGCAATATACATCACATGGTAACAGCATCCCTTCAAGATGTTGTTAACGATTACAAACAGATTGTTGGAAGTATTGCCAGGAGGCGAAGGTAATTAGTTGCCTTACAGGATTAAGTCTTTAAAAGGAGTTGATCAATTGTTAACATCCCTTTAACTCTATCAGCCCTGTGTAAGTGGAACCTCAATATTCACTGTTACCAAGCTCTAGATGACAAATACACACTGCAAACATTGAGCTTGCAGAGGCTCACAAAGGTACAACATGAATTGTTGTATTTTTATAACTCCAAACAGTGTAGCTGTGATAGCAGCGTTAAAAACCATGACTGGGTGAGACACTAAGGAGATGCAGCACAGGAGCATCCATAATCAAGCAGGAGCAATCAGAGAATGCAAGCAAGCTACTCTGAATCACGTTTTCCAGATAAATAATCCCCCCAAAATACAAAGTATCAAAATCATTATTTAAAATTACTTAAGCCTGTGAAACTGGTACATCACTGTACAGAGCATCTTTTTTGTGGTAGCAAACACAATCAGTTCCTAGTGGGTAGAATATAAAGTACCTAAAAATAGAAATAATTTTTGAAACAAAATAGTCTCCTAGGCCTACTGGAAAATGTGGGATCAGATGTCTGGCTGGTTCTGGCAAGCATTTCTACTCCTACAGCCATAGCTTTGGTAAATCTCATACCACCCCTTTTTATTGCAGTTAGGGCTCTCTTAAGTTCCCAGCCTTCTTTTCTGGCCCAGGGCTCTTAAAACCTTGCCTTTAGTGAAGTCTTCAGTGGTCTCTCATTTGATCTGAGATGATGGAGTAGAACAGCAAGAGCTGCAATGAATCATCTAGCTCTTGGGAAGCAGAGCAAAATCTGTCTTTAAATATATCATCTCGCACAGCAAAGCCTTCCAGGAGAAGCCTAATATCTTCCTGTGCAAAGCTCTGACTTGGGAAATTGGCTCTGAGTGCTCAGACACTAGCCAGGTTTCAAGAGAACCGTGATCTTCATGGAAGAGGCTTTGTCCCTAACTGTGTGACAGTTTGCTCCTTTGAAGGACACAATCTAAGCTCCTGGTGTAAGGCTTGGCTCTGACAACTCCCTGGTTAACTGCACAGTCAGATTCCTCAAGAGTTGGCGTCTTCAATACGAAACACGTACGTTTAAGAATAGCACCGAACACTGGAGTTCAGCTGTGTGGTTTAGGTCTTACTGCCATTGTAAATCACTGTCTGAGCTTCACAAGGCAAGTGTCACTGATCAGTCAAACCAGATGGAGGACACAAAACCAGCCAACCCAGGACCAATTACAGAAGGAAGGAGAACCCGTTGGTCTCCAAAGAAGGTCAGGCAATTCGAGACAGAAGCTTAGTACAGGGATTTTTTTAGCCTGTAGTTCATTGGTTATTAAAAAATTGATTCACAAATTTACACATGGCCCCATTACACTGAAAAAAATTTAAATACTCAGATCTTTTTGCAAGTGCATGTAAAAATATTCTACCACCTACAGTGAAGAAAGCTAAGCCTGCAGTAGATTTAAAATAAACAAGACGGTGAGAGAACATCTCACAGACTCTTTTTGTTCCAACTACTATTCTCTATCTGAAATATCCAGTTATTAGCCAAAGCCATTGCAAATCAGATGGAAGTTTTACAGCCACATTAATAAATGTTCAACAAATTTTACTGTCTCTCCTTAAGGTTTATGATAAATTATAGCGAGCAGAGCCTACGACTGGGAATGAGAACAGTGACTTCTCTCAGATTCATGCTAACTTACCCCTCTGTATGAGCAGTTGCAAGAACATTTGCACTCTCAGCAACTTTGCCTACCTTGGGCCTGCATACACATGATGTGGCTGAATCGCTTGCGGTTGTTAAACAGTGTTGCATCCATTAATGATGGAGAAGAGAGAGTCTAGTAACCCAGCTGTAGGGAGGGCCACAGAAGCAGCGATGGTCAAGTCATCGTACTCCCTGCATATGGCTCCAATTAATGAACAGCGATAGCTCCAGCCCCTGGAGCTGAAGGCAGGTTAGCAGATGTGCTTCCAGCACAGCTCAGCTGCTCAGCCAGTTTATAAGCAAGGGAAGAAAGGTGGGAGAAGGACCACTGACCTCATGCTGACTGTGCCAAGCAGTAAACTGTGGCCGTTCAGTAGCAGCTCTGCAGGGTGTTGAGACATCCATGCAGTGAAGTAGGAATGCTAATGGACAGACAGAGGAAGGACACACATCACTGCCGCAGGATAAGCTGTTGCTGCTCATCAATTAAAGCCTCAGGACTTTGCTTGAAGCAAGCAGGACTCCTGAATCTTGGGCCACGTGAAGCTTGGTCCCATTCAATGCTTTATCCCATTCAAGCCTGAAGAGTTGACATCTGTTCAGAGGCTGCCTTTGTCCCCTGGGTATGTGGCTAGTTTTAGGAAAATTAGCATTGTGGCTGTCTGGAGAGCAGAACACTTACAGTGTATCAAGGGAATATTGTTTCATGCACTGGGTTGGTGGCGTTTTTCTAGTTAATATGGAGTTAAACAGTTGGGTCATGCAGCTTGGCTAACTAAAATACATCTCGGTAGAGTATCAAGGTCCCAGATAGATCCTCTTCACTATATGCTGTTACATCAAAATGAGTTTTTCAAGTTACAGCTGTTGAGAAGACCACAATGCCGTCAATGGATAAACTGAGGAGGAAAAGACAATTATGTGACTTCACTGGTGATCTCATTTGACCCTTTCAAATGACAGTGAAAGCAAGCTACAGATTTTATCTCAGCCACACGGATCAAAAATAATCTCATACTTCGGATGCTGAGACCTTTTGAAGAGTAACAGAGAAACTGACTATTTTGGCCTTCTGGGGTAACAGACCTTTGAAGGAGAATCTGATTTTGTAATTAGAGCTGGTTCTAATAACACTGTGGGACTACATGTTGTATCACCTTCCTTTAAATCTCTGCATTTTGAAAGATGGAGGATTAACACTTCCTTACATGGTCTCCTGTGTCCAGCCCTACAAACATACAAAGTGAACTTCCAAAACACCAAATCTGTGCTTTTACTAGGAAAAAACAAGGGTGTACTTATCAAACTGCATTAGGTAGCTCAGATTCACAACCAGAGACAAAACCCTTGTGAACACATGGTAGCTGAATAAGCATTAACTCATTGATTTCAAGGGTACCAGGATTCAGGGGTGTGCTGCTGCTTTTTCCAGAATACCTCCAACAAGACTGGCACAAGTTTCAAAACCTCCTTAGTTTCAGGAAAAGAAACCATTTTTCTATGTATCTTCATTCTCTTCTCACGAAAGAAGGTGGATTCAGGCAGATATTAATAGCAGTTACCACTTGGCGATCAAAACTAACTTCAGATTACGTTAAAAAACATTAATCTAATTCTTCAGCTGTCTGACTGTAGCAGTTTCCTGGCAGTGTGTGCAGCAATCATTACATACACATTTACAGTAAGTCTGTGCCTGCTCTAGTCCTAATCTAAAGCTGATGGGCAGAATTATTTTTAGTTTAACCTTGGTATTTTGCTAAAAAGAATGCAAATGTCATTGCTAAAGGAGAAAAGGGAAAAAAAAAAAAAGAGAGAGAGAGAGAGAGACAGAAATAACAACTTGGTGGAAAATTAAAGCACAGAGTTGACTATGACCCCAGCAATTAGACATACACAGGTAATTGCTCTTTAGTTGCCTGCGTTCTAATGTCAGAAAAGTGATGTTTTTAACTCTCCTATGTTGAAGCTTTAATGCTGGTAATGTTCCAGCAGCCCAAGGTAGACATTTAAAGTAAACTGCATTTTCTTTATCTAGATTTGAATCTACTACTAGAGTACTATTATTTTATTTATTTCCTTCCTCAACCCAGATACTTTACTTGCCACATGGTATTTGCCTCTAGTTCCAGCACAGCAGTGACCAAGTTCATTTTGCTCCCATGAAGGAAGCTGAAAACAGCAAATCCATACCCTACATTGTTAGGAACAGCAACACTGATTCCATTACCAGGCCAGTGTTCAAATTCTCATGAGTTCGTTAGTTTTTTTCCCCTTGTCTTGCTCCATCCAGAGCTAATGAACTGGATCAGCCCTTTGCTTTTTGTCTTCTGTGCTCATTTACAACAGGATTCAAACACACTTTCCTCATATTCGTTTTGGGCTGGTAGTAAAGTGTGAATTCTCTTCACAGGAAAAGCATGAAGTGTAGACAAGAGCTAGTTTATCCCTGAAAATTCTCATCTATCCTTCCTTTTTAAACATCTGTAAACAGCCACAGAAATATCCTGCTGTTTAATATGGATATAGACAGATAAATCAGTACATTCACTTGAAGCTAGTGACTCCACTGTAAGTTAAACCTGTAGCACAAGTCACGCCACTCACATCTAAAACCAAGAGAAATTAAAAGTTTGAACTTGAACCTCATCTAACTTTGCAGCTTCTTTGGGCAGAGTGTGGGACTGGAGACCTGCACACTCCTTCCCACCTGAATTGCTCTGATTCTCAGCTGAGGATACTCTGGGACACTTGATAACCTTTGAATTGTAAAACCAACAAAAAAAATAACAACAAACCTTGGTCGTGCATTAGCATTCTCTGCTCACCCCCAAATTTCACCAAAAAAACCAAAACAAACATTTTTTCCCTTAATTTAAAATGTCTCTTTTTTTCCAAGGGAACTATAATAAAAAACATGTTTCATTGACTGAGCAGAGTACTCTGGTGTGTACACAAAGGAGATTCTTGTGTGAAAGTCAATTTTGTCTGGCTTCTAGGAATTCCACAGGGATAAAATTAGAAAGACCTATACACAGCCTAGGACTTGTGCTTGGTAGTATGAATCCTGAAGTCAGTGTTAGTAACAACCGTCACAGAACTGGAACCACAGCAATTTCCCAGGACTTTTCTTCCTCTGTGACTTCAAAGATGAAGTTGGAAAAACTGAAATGATTATAATACCTACACCTGAGTGCCAGCCATCAGCCACGATGGTGATCGGGTCTGCATCTGATGACAGAGCCTGTGGGTCTAATTCACTCTAAGAACAACTTTGAACCTGCAAATGAAATGAACAGCCTTCCTATTCATTGCTCCTAATTTTGATTTGCATTAGTGTGTATTTGAAAGTTGGGTGCACTGTGGTATTTTGCTTTTTCATGGCATCAGCTCCACTGAACAAAGTGGCAATGCTCTGCTCTTGCTGTTGTGATTAAGGACAGCCATAACGCTTTGAAGCTATGGTCATGTTCTGAGCCTTTCCTACTCTTTCCACCCTTTTACTTTGGTTTCTGCCTGTTTCTTTTTGTTCTTTTTTCCCCTTCCTGCTGTCTGTATAGGATAGCAAATCCCTCCCCAACAACAACCCTCCATTGGCTGCATTTGGAGTCTGCTAGTTTAGATGAGACCACACATCTTGGTTTTCAGCTGGTATAAATCTGGTTTTGCTGGCTTCACTGGAACCATGCTGATTTACATGGGCTGATGATCTGGCTCTATATATTTAAGTGTATATTTATCCAACAAATCTGTCCATGATGCTTTCAACTTTCCATTCCTTATTCATTTGAACTCAGCTGGCTCTTTCAGGCTGGGAATTGTGCTCGTCTCCCTTCTGTGCTGTGTCTCCCGTCAATGAGCCAGCTGGAAAGTGCACCGTCCACTGTACAGAAAGATTAACTCCAAGGTTATATATTACAGCATGATGGGTGAGTTGCTGAAGGCTTCAGAACACAGGATCAGACCAGTTAACAACAAAAAATATCTCAGAAACCTGGTTGTTAAAGCACAGCAAGAATATCTGTGCTGCGATAGAAGTGCTGGACAGAGACACAGAAATAAGCTTCTGCATCTGTTTAAGCTCTACATATAGAGGCAGGGATGAGGTAGCCACATGCAGAGGTTTCTAATTAATGTTTTTAATCTCCAGACTCCAGCTTTGAATTCTCTTCTTCTTCCTTAATTCTCCAACTGGGAAAATGCTACAGCTCACTGCAAATTTTAGCAAAGAATTTGTCCTGGATCTAGATATAATGATTTTGGCCATTTCTTTGACAAGTAGGAAGAGGGCCCCTTTCCCAGACATGGGACCTCTGGATCCATAAAGCCATAAACTCTCTCTCTTGCCCTGTTAATTCACCTCCTCTATCCACATGCAGGAAGCTTACTGAAAACAGTAAAGCAAAGGAATAACCACAAGAGTAACCCACAATCATTGAAACTTCATTTGTGTCAGTAGCATAAAAATACCCACTCCCATCTTTAGCAAGACATAATCCCAGCTAACAGAAAGTGGGGATGTCTCTTAACCTCTAAGTTGTGTAAATTTAATTAGCTGAGGAATTGCCCCCTTGAGCCCTGAAGTTGAGGTCTTTTCTATTCCAGTTCTCTCCTATAAGTGGACACCACATTATCTACTGCAATTCCACAAGTACTCTTCTTTCAAGTATTGTGCTTGACAATGACATATGTAAATTACATTTGATCAACATCTAAATTTTGTTTTCCTATGCAGAAGGCTAAAGCCCTTCCCCAGCTCATTTCATAATTCTGAATCCTAATTCATCCCTATCCTCTGGGAAGAATGCATTTTTTGCAATACCTATGTTGTAACTTTGTAGAGCACATGCTTCTAATTTGAGTATTATTTTCCAAAGCTCCTAGCATTAACCACAAAAGTTCTTCATTTATTTTCCTTTTTATTCTCCATTTAATCCATCTTCTTATTTTATGCTTTGGATCATCTTTATAACTTACATTATGGCCTCTAGTATAAAAGCTTTTTGTTTTAACTAAGTACTTAAAACCCACAGGGAAGTACAAAAATTATACAGAGGGAATTAAACAGAACTACCCTTTCCTCTTCTCATTTACTTCCCAATTTTCATCTCCTCTCAATCCCAAATTCTAAAGCACAAAAGAAACTTCTGAAGAGCTCTACCAGTTTTAAACCAGCATTTGAAGGGAAAAAAAAAAGTAGCAGAATCTAGTTGCTGCCACTAATTTTCTGAGTGACTTTGGCTAAGTCATCTTCCCCACGCCTCAGGGTCCACTGGGAATGGGAAGGTTTTGTCCTTGTCAGTCTAAATATACCCAGTTGGATGGTAAAGATCCTTAGGCAAAAGATTTTTGTATTCCTTGAAGTTATGAGGCCCCTCTATTAGCAGGTGTAGATTAGGAGCTGCCAGAGTGGATAATGTATAATGAGATATATTTCTCTGGCCTGAGCAGAGAAAACTATAGCATATCTTGAAACATGAGGTTACAGAAACCTTGCAGTAAGAATGACACACTGGCAGCAAAATTTAAAGCAGAGTAGGGTCCCACAGATGGGCAGGGGATGAGGGAAAACCTGAGGACCCCTGAGCCAAAGCCTGAACATATGATGGGGAACCAGAAGCTTCTCTCTCTGTCTTCCCTCACCTGTATCACTGGAAACATCTGAGCTTCCCAAGACCAAACTACCTCTTGCAACACACAAACGGAGACCCCATTTTGGAAAGCACACTGCAGAAAAGTCCACATTTTCAGCAGCTCTGCCAGCACCCCTGAACACTACCACTCAGGTTCAACCAATTGCTTTCCCTGTGTAAGGACAACTTAAATCTCTTCTTCAGCTGTGACCAGTTTAGGGCCAGTTCTTGAGCTATTGAAGACTTATATGCATTTTGCTATCGACCAAAAGTTGGTTTTGATATCCTTTATCATCCATACTGCTTACAGTGGGGATGTTAAATGAAAAGTTGGCTGTTTATTTGAAAGCCAGACCAGGCATTCTCACTGTGGGGCATTTGCTTCAAGGGGGTGGGACAGCTTGGGGGCAGCGAGCAGAAGGTTTTACTTGAGGTGTCCTGAAGCAATTTCTATCTGTCCAAAATAATGGAGCAATTTCTACCCCCTTCATGCAAAGCTTTATGATTAGGGACTAAGCAGGAAAGAAGCTCTGGTTGCAGATTGCTTCACACAGCTCTCTGCAGTGCCCAGCAAGCGCAGAGTAACTACACGAGAGTGTACGATACCCCAACATTTGTGGTTCACTGCACTCTCCAGTATCTAAGCCTGGGTCAGTCTTACAGTTTGTGCACTGGGTGAGTATCTAGTCAATCCCAAAGCAAAGAGGGGATTGAGCCCATTTTCTTGCTCTAGCACACAGAAGATGACACAGTAAAATAGTCATTTTACTCTTGGACACACCTTGCTATTCCTTAAACTGGGAAAAAAGTCCGTGTGGCTACAACGTGGCTCCCCAACCAACTCATCTTGTGGGACCATGGCTCTAAAGAGTCAGTACAAAATTAATCTTGGTCATATTTGTGCCTTCATGGGACAGAACGTTCTCATTTCCATCCACAGCAGTGCAAGTGTTTGCTTTTCCTTTGGGGGGAGGAAAAAAAGAAAAGAAAAAAAGGCAAACAAACCCCAGAACAATAAAGCAAATCAATTACAGCATACTTCAGCTGGCTTCAAATAACAAACATGACCCCATTCGTATGAACACGATTCCCTCTCCAAGTTTGTAAGTATTTCCCTGGTATGTAAATCACAACAAGATGGAGACTCCTGGACCTGTAGATTTACTATGAAACCTCCACTCAGCTACTCCACGGTTTAAGATGTGATTTCAGCACCAGCACTTGTATTGGCTTTAGCTTTCACCTGAGGTGTCTATGCACAACCAGCCTTTTAAGAGGCATAGGCCAGAAGGTAACATTTCCCTTAAACTTTCTGGTACAAAACAGTTGTTTGGACAAATCTATGAACAGCCTGGCCAAAAGGTTCTCAAATCCCTCCTCCTCTTACACAAGCTCTTTCTTTTAAAGCTTGTCACTTTATCTGTTGTCATAGTAAAGACTCAAAAGTTACAAGCTCTGAGTCAGACAGCTTATTAATAACAAGTGAAGGACAGCACAGCACAGATTTCATTAGGCAGACTCCATTTAGCAAACAGAGTGAGATGCCAGAGTCCCAGAGGGCATATTCAGACCAGAAGATACTATCCTCCTCCACCACCACAGGCAAGCTCAGATCAAACCAGAGCAACGTTTGACTACAGTGAGCACAAGAATGGATGTTTCATTGCTGTAGATGTCCCTATGCTCAGGCTACAAATTATCTGCAGACCAACCCTAACTGGTACTGTTGTGGTGTCAACCACAGCACAGAAGAGCTTGGAATAGGGAGATGTTACCTGAAAGCAAAATAAACTGCTTACTCTAACTTAGAAAAAAACAAAAACCACACAACCAAACCACACAGAAGTCTGAATACACCTTTTTCTTCCTCACAGTCAGAGGGGAGGACTTCTGGGACTCAAGGCACAAGAGATTAACTAAACAGAGTTTACTCCAGGCTAGGGCTACAAACAGAATCAGTAAGTGTGTACAGAGTGGAACCTGAGCACGTTGGAAAGTCTGGCTTTCACTGAGATGCCCCAAAGGACCTATATTTTCCTAAAAATCATTGCTTTAACCCCCATCAGGATTGTTAAAAAAAATCAGTGGAATGTTGCTGGTGGCAGACTGGAACACAAACAGTGAATAACCAGCTCCAAGGCAAAGCCACCACTGACATGATCTCAACAAGCAGCCCTGGTTTATGATGGTCAGTAGATTATGACATTTGGGCAAAGGATGGAGCCTCGTAGACTGAAATCCTTTCAGTCACAGCAAAAGTACTTCATCTACAGCAAGTCAGCGGGCTGGAAGGTGATCCTGGTACCATCTAGTTAGTTCATGGCATGTTCTGTGAAGCCATCTGCTGCCATCAGTGAAGACTGTCCTTTACACCTGCAGCTACAAGGTCTTGTGTGGTAGCCCTACCTTCCAGCTTTGTGTTGCTATTTCAGTCTCCACTGTTTTGTCAAAGACAGCCCCTGTCACTGCAGTACAAAGCTGAGCACACACTCATGTTTCCTGCAAGTCTCACAATCAATGACTGTGAACGATAACGTGGATTTCATGAAATCTTGGCCCTGTTACCAGAATCCATCCTGCCACTCGCACAAGAACTTCTGGGTAGAGGAGAAGGATTCATCTGGCACTATTCTGTCAGGGATTTAATCTTTGGATCCAGTGCATTAGATAGATTAGAG
The DNA here is from genome assembly GCF_000700745.2 of Antrostomus carolinensis. Taxonomy (NCBI): domain Eukaryota; kingdom Metazoa; phylum Chordata; class Aves; order Caprimulgiformes; family Caprimulgidae; genus Antrostomus; species Antrostomus carolinensis. The sequence continues at coordinate 8,584 of NW_010329475.1, read as the reverse complement.
CAAAGACGCAGGCTATCCATATTTTTTAAAGCCTGATGACCTTTAACGATGAGAAATAATAAGAGGAAAAACGTGAACCCTGACAAATTCATAACTACAGCGCAGGGGAAAGGAATGTATTCTTTTAACATATGAAAAAACATTGTGCATGACATGTCTATTTTATTTTCAGCCCCGTAGCTGTTATGAATTATATACAGCATATTTAGTTGTCGTTTGTTCTTGTGCCTTTTTTTTTTTTTGTCTGTGTGGGTACTTTGGCTGTTCTAACGTTTTCCTTATCACTGATCAAGTAATTGTATGAAATACCATTTGTTTTGTCTCTCCAGAATCCCTTTGCAGTTTCATGTTCCCATACTCCTGATACCCTGTCAGCAACTCAGAGATGGGGTTTTGCTCTTAACCAGCATCATCCACTCAAGAGGCACAAAACCATTTATCATCCAACTTAAAGAAAAAACAGCATTTTGAATTAGCTCCCACTAACATTACACAGGCAGCTCAAGGAGAAGAGTTGTTACCAATATTCCCCATAGCCCTCTGGATGACTTAGGAAGGAAAGAATCAGGTTTGCCAACTTCCAGTCCCCAATTCCAATCATCTCTGTTATGGTGACAACAAACAGCAACAGGTCATTACTTGCACGATAGCGGTTAGTCCGGCTGTGGACTGGCAGGATGTGTTGTCTCTTGGTGTTATCGTTTTGGGATGCAGATAAAAGGAACCAGGCTGCAGCCTTCAGTGAGCTGAGAAAGGTCACTCCATCTCAAAGCAAAAGCAAATGTGTGCGCTACCTCATCTCCAAGTGCAATCACAAAACAATGTCAGATGTCAGCAAACAGCTCAAAAACTTACGGAATCTAACAAATACAAAAAAAAAAAACAACCCAAAACAAAACCAACCAACCCAGCAATGAATTCCTTTTAATATGGAAAAGTTACCCCCAGTGTCTCTAACTAAGCTAAAGATGAAGAAATCCCATCCTTCTGTGAAATTTGCCAGCATATTCATAAAAACACTTTATTTTTAGTCAGTTAAAGCTTTCTTTGCTTTGTGTTTTCCTCATTCAGCAACAGGCCACATATCAAAGCTGAAGTTTTGTTTAGAGATAAAAATAAAAACAAGACAGAGGAAGAGGTTCACAGATCTCAGGCTACTTTCCCTGCAAGGCCACTGCCTCTGGCACAGTTCTCCTGCAGCCGCTCAGCGGAGGGCCCGGATTCCTCCAAGAGAGTTTGCGTTTCCTCCTGGAGATCCCTGCTGCCTCTCCTCTCCCCAGGCTCTGCCATGGCGGGTGGGTTTGTGATAGGGGTTGCAGGAAACAGGCCCATGCTGGTTGCAAACATTCATGGGGCTTTTTATCCTGATGTGCCCAAGACTGGAGGAAGAGGGAGATGGGAGAGAGCCTCAGCCCTCCCCAGTTCAGTGTGAGAACACAGCAAATTTCCAGTAGACATTTCTTTCCAGTGGGTCTACTGTGGCTGAGGTCAGAGAAGAGACTGTTCTCCTTGTGAGAGACCTCTGTCATTAAAAATGGGTATCACGGCTGTGAGATATATCTCACCATGAGGCTTTTTTTTTCCCTGAATACATTCTGATAATCTCCCAGGTAAGTTTGAGTTCCCTTTGAGAGAAAGGCCATGAGGCTCCACGGTATATTTAGATGTTGCCATTGGCTTTTACTCCTTTTCACATCTGAACATCTGATGAAGACAAAGGTGGGGTGAGGTGGTTTTTTTCTCTTTTCTGGAGAGCAATGGATTTAGCTCCCTCCTGTGGGCACCAGCATTGCTAATCTCCCAAAGCATCTGATTTAAACGAGATCATAATACCAGCTAATGCTACAGCTGAATCCACCCTTCCCCTGGCAAAGTCCTGTACTCACTTGGCCAACAAAGATTTTCCTAAGCTTAAGCATTACCAGCAATGTCAAAAAAAATGTACAAATGGCACACAGCAGTTTTAAAACAAGAGAACTGTGCAGAAATGAGCCGAAACATGTGAATTCTTCTGTTTAAAAGTACAGATACTATTGCCTGGGTGAATGCAGGTACGCAGTTTGCTGGCTTCCAATTTTACTCAGTAGTTTTCTGTTACCTCTCGGTGTGAGTTCGACTCAGTACCTTCCAGGATTATTTCCTACTCAGGATCCAACTACTGAATGGAATAAAATCAGGAAATTTTAACTTTTCTTTTTTAGCTGTCCTCACTAATCACTTAAATAAAAAAAACCTGAAACAGGAATATGTGCAAGTTCTTCAGAACTCAGCCTGGATATTCTTGATGTGGGTCCAAACCAACACCACTAGCTCAGCTGGGAAAGGGAGCTCCTCTCCCAGAACTAGAAATTGAAGTTTCTGTCCTGTTCTTTCTACGAAAATGTCCCCCAGAGCCAAAACTCTAGGCCACTGCAAGTTAATGTATCATGCAAACCATACAAAAACAACTTAATACTGTCTCTGTATTGCTTAATCCTTAAAAATGTTCTTTTTTTCCAGGATTAGTTGCTTGAGCTGTTTTAGTTTCCAGATAGTTTCTTTACTAGCACAAAAATAATTGTGCAGGTACCAGCATTTGCCATGGGATTTAGATTCGCTCTCCTTTGGGCTTCTCTGGAGAGTTACCTCTAAACCTCATCCCTTTCCTTGTATCTCAGTGATTTGTTACAGGAGATGAAGTGTGCCCAGTTCCACATTCATGGTTTCTATAGTGACAAAGGGAATTTGGGGCGTATATGAGGTATAATAATTATTGCTTTATAGAAGGTTTTGCTTAGAAGAACAGTTGTCAAGACATAGAGAGCTATTGCCATTTAAGGTTCCAGGATACTTCTAGGAACTTCTCTGGGCAATCTGTTCCAGTGGTGAGACCCTGGCCCAGGTTGCCCAGGGAAGCTGTGGCTGCTCCTCCCTGTAAGTGTTGAAGGCCAGGTTGGATGAGGCTTTGAGCAACCTGGTCTAGTGGAAGGTGTCCCTGCTGCTGGCAGGGGGGTTGGAACTGGATGAGCTTTAAGGTCCCTCCCAACCCAAACCAGTCTGTGATTCTATTCTATGATATTTGAATGAGGCTGGGAAATTCAACTCCTACAGAAAAGCCACAACCAGCACTTCATGGAAGTTTTCCATGACATCTTGGATAACATAAACTATCTTTGCCTGGACAGTGGCCTCACCTGAGCAGTCTTTCTCTGAGAGAGCTGGGATGACTGGCCCAAGATTTTAATTCGAGAATAACTTAGATGCTTCATCTGCCTGTGGGGGAGCTGAAGAAGGAGGGAAGTGGGGACCTATTTTCCTCTTGCAAGTTTTCTCAGACCATTCCTCCATAACACTGTGCAACTCTAAGGAAGAGCAGTCTAGAGTGGTTTCTGGGGAAGAAATGAGGGATGTGTGAAAGCTCCCTGCTTTTATTTCCCTACTCAGTAGTTTCCTCTCACAAACTGGGACTGAAGTCACGATCTGCATCACTTACTTGTTTTCATATGGATAAATGCTTGATTAACTTTCCACCAAAAAAGCTCTGTTGACTGCAGGAGTCTCAGAACAAGACTTCCAGAGGGGACAGCCTCAACCAGGGAATTCAGAAGATGGAAAACACTGAGATCACTCCCAAGCTGCAGCACTGTTGTGGCACCAGACAATCCCAGGAACGAGCCCAACAGGCACATGGAACTCTCACCTCTACCATATCCACATCATTGCACTGGAAAGCAGCTCTGTCCCCCCTGTAAAACTTTGTCCCTGTAGCAGTAAGGAAACTTTTTGATCCCTGCCTCAAAAATGTGAGGGTTCTGCCCTTGAGATGAGGAGCAGAGAACAGGAGGTAGCAGAGAGAGCAGGCAGCAGAGCCTGAGTAGCTCTGGAAACACAGAGAAGGACAAACTCCAGGTGAACATCACAGCTGAGAGGGGTCCTGGCACCCTGCAAGCTGGGAAGGCTCGTGGGGGATAAGCAGGAATATTACTGCTGCCATCTCCTGTTCCTTCACTGCCAAAACAAGCCTGAGTGTGCTGGGATCAGCCTCTGAGATTAATGCCGCAGTGAAATGCCATCGCCCACGCCTGCATCGTTCCACTTCAACACCCACTAACCAAGAGTGTTGTCTGATTTCTGTGATTGATGAGAAGGGGAGGCTGACCTGCCTCTACCTCAGACCCTTCAGAGAGGGGAAGGAAGGAAATCAGGTCCTTCAAACCTCCAGTCCTGTCCAACAGTCCAGTAAAGTTTTGTGTCTCCACCAATGTCCTACCACACTGAAGTGCCTGTGCTCTGCTCTGCGCAGCTCCAGATCCCCCTTTGAACTCATGGACAGTCCAGGGAATCAGATTTGGAGTGAACCCCAAGCTCCCAAACAAGCTGGGAGACGTCTGCTCCTTATGACACTCAGCCAGCCTCTGCTATCGCATGCCCTCCAGTTTAAGTGGAAATGAGGTGAGACAACACTGATCACTAAGAAATTGCAAGTGAAGTAGAAAGCCAGACCGTCTTGCTGTGCTGTGAAGAAAGTTAACGCTCTGCCAATTCATCAGTCACCTGAGTTGTAAATTATTGACCTGTCACTCCAAAGACACCTCTTGTACAGCCACAACACAGCCAGAGCTCTCCAGTGACCATCATCCCCTGAAGGCCAAGGCTTTCCATGTTCAAGCAGAGACACTACAGCGGCTTTCAGGGGTTCTGCTCCAGCAGCCCCGCACCACGGCCGCGCTCAGGCAGCCTGGGCGAGGGGGTTAACCACTGCAAACAATGGAGCCTGGCATGACTTGGCTGGACACATGACGAATTACTCATTCACGAGTTCACGCAGGTAGTGATTTACAGTCTGGATTTGGGCTGGAATATTGCTAGAGGGGGAATGTGGAACTTTCACATAAAGAGCTGATGACTCACGTTCTCGGTATTTGTTTTCTCGAACTGCCTCTGCTCCCCATTCCCCACACACGCTCTCCAACCAAGTCTTGCTCTCCAGTAAAACAGCTGAACTTTCTCTTACACAAGATCAGTAGTTTTAAAATTAACCAGCAAGCCTCAGTCACACCGTGGGTCACAAGTGCCTCTCTGTGCAGGTATGATCAGGTAACGCTACAATAAACACTCCAGGCAACATCCTTGGGTCATTTGCACTGATTTCAACAGAATTGTGCTGCCTGATGCCAGCCAAGGATCTGCCTGTCCACAGAAGCCAGTCCTTTCATGTGGATGGGGTGTGGAGAAGCAGCAGAACAAAACATGAATTTAAGTGTGCTGGGTGTACAGGAATCAGTAAGAGCATGATCTCCACTCCCTTGATTTAAAAACAGCAAGAAAGAAGCCACATTAATACCCCTCCTGAAAACACAAAGCTCCTGACCAGGTTCCTTCCAACAATACCGGACATTAGGAGAACCCACAAAGATGACCTGAAGTGCAAGCAGTTCACCTGTCACAGGTTTCCCTGGGATGGTTTTCCTTGGCCTCTCTCCATGGCAGAAGAGTATCTTGACACATCTCAGATAGTTGTTGGTGTCTGAAATGATGACCACAGTGCTACACCCTTAGCTTCTGGTATCTATGTCTGACCCCACAGTGATTTTCCCAGGAATACAATTCTCAACTCTCTGTTCTCTTTGAAACAAGAAGTCAGAAGGTCTCATGCAAGAATGCAAACGGTAGCTCTGCACCCTTCACTTTTGAGATGTATCACCATAATAATGAGCAGCCAAAGTTACACCTATTTTTTTAGACAGAACTAACAAGAGTCTGGATAAGGAGAGTAACTGGATAAGGCTATAGAAATTCTTATCTATGAACACTGGTCTGCAGGTTCTTTTGGAGAGACCATGTTGTTCTCATCGAAGCCAGTGTGTAAGGGAAGAGAGAACAGATTCAATATGAAATGAAAACAGACTTTCTCCAGATGTGGCAGATGCAACTTTCAGTTCTCACTGGAAACTGAAGCTATTTTGGAACATCACTCATTATTTACGGCATTTATTATTTATTGCCTTTATCTTGCACGTGTAGAACAAGCAGAAAATCTTCTTCAAATGCACCTCACTCCAGTGAGCTCTGGATGGCAGCAACACACAACAGAGGATCATTGGCCCCAGTGCTGCAGGTGTAAATCCACATCCTTGGCCTGAGTCCTGGGACAGGTACCCCAGCATGAGTTCGACTGAGACAGCTTCACCTTGACTCTGCAATTCCTGATGGGTTGGACGCTTCCTGAACAACCTTTCTAGCATCATGAGAAATGGCACCTGAAGGAGAAATGGAGCTTATTTTTTTTGTGTGAAGCTACTCTAAGAACAACACAACTCCTGAACTTTACACACACGCTAGCAAAAGGAGTCACTTCCAGTGCAAGGCAGCGCGTGCCCAGCCCTCGTACCCACGTTACACAGGCACGATTGTGAAAACAGAGATTTCCAACCACCTCTAAAAGTACAAGGTCCAAGTCTCACCTTCCAACCATATCACCTGTCCCCAACCTATCAAATAAAACTCAACTCTAACAGGCAAGGGTCTGGTACTATAATCACACAGCTAATTGCTCAAGGGGAATATTCCCTGCTTTAATATTCTCCATTCCTAAAGGCAGTTGAAGCAAATATGGCTAATATATAATCTGATTTTAAGTGTGCTTTCCACACACATTTTTCATAGTTCAACAACTGTTTCTGGGAAGGCTTATATAACCTGGGATTATAAGTAATCAGCAGTTTTCTATCTAGCTCTGGTCACAAACATCAGGTAATAAAAACTCAGTAAGAAATTAAATCATAGTAATGTCTCCAATGAGGATAAACTCCTGTTACACTGCGATAAAGTTTGTATCAAAGCTCTCTGATATGCTTAGGTGGCTTTAATGTAAAACCCACTCTCCACAAAACTATTTAAGTTCTGTTATTATGTAATGGTCAAAATTTTGCCCTTAGCAAATGAATCTATTTCTCCCTGCTTGAAATATCTCAATGAGAAGTGACCTTTTAAGAACGCTTTAAATCTTCCTCAGTAATGTGAAACCCAGGAGCACACTGGGAAGTTGAGAAGAAACTTATCTAACATCAGTTGTACTTGCTTAGTTTCAAAAATGCAGTTGGTTCCAAGTTGTCACAGCAAGTAGAACTGGCAAAGCCCACGGTACTTGGGCTTTTAATTTTTTTTTAACAGAACTGATTCACTTGTCTCTAAACCTGAGGGCACAAATATCACTCTCAGAGTGACTCATCTCAGAGTAAGCGGAAACGTTGCTACAGACCTGAGTAGGTGCTATCATCTTTTGTTTTGCAGGATTTTTACAGATAATGCTCAAAAGCCTTAGGAAAAGCTTGGAGAGAGTCTCTCTTGCATCTTCCTTCTCCTCCCACATCCTTCCTCTCTCCTGACTGTTCTATTTTTAGTAGTCACAGAGCATTTCCCGGTGCTCCCTTTTTATTCTTTCAGCCTTGCAATAAGTAATACTTGTAGAGTGGAGTGTTTCTGTCTCAGAAATTTTGAGATGGGTAAGAGTGAGGTGTGGGTGTAAATGTGCTTTTGTGAAAGCACCAGAAAAAATAATAAGCAAGGGTTAAAAAACTGACATCCATGGAGAATTAAGGATACAATTGAGTGCAATTATGCTGGCAAACATCAAGGATGGTATTTTCTGCATCAAGAACACAGTACAGTTGAATTGTCAGCAGAAGACCTGGGATTCTTTTTGCAGGACAGGAGGATGGCAAGAAAAGAGAACTGTATGTACTGTGCCTCCTTCCTGCTACTGTAACAGGAAAAATTAGAGTAGCTGTAAAATACCCCAAATGAGGAAACAAGAGACAATTGCCTAAGATAGAGGGAGGGTAAACAATATTCTTGTCATAATAATTGCTGACTTCAAAAGGGTATTAAAAGATCTATTCAAAACCCAATTCATTGTCACCATTCAAGAGGAACACAGCAGATGTAATGGGGACACAGTAGCTGGCATCCCTTGTTCTCGGTGCCACCACAAGGAATCCTGCCCAGGCTACCTGCACTTGTACATAGTGGTGGTTTGACTCTGCAGGTATGAGAGTGTGAACAGACAGCTACAACTTAGAAAAGTTAAGGAAAATACAAGTCTCCTTTCCCTTCCATAAGGGAATTTTTCAGACATTCATTCCTACATACTTATTTGGATTGAATGCCTTGATGACGCAAATATAGAGTCACTGGCTTGTAACAACTCAATGGCATTAGTCAGCGATGTGAAACCTGGCAAAGTGTAGCCCGACAGACTGTTCAGCAATAAATCCTTATCTTAAGTACTTTTGAAAAATGTTTTGAGCTATAGTGAGGAGGGAACTGACTTTGTTCACGCTCTTTAATGACTTCTGCATCTTACTCTCCACTTTTCCTCTGTTTTTTCATTGTCGTGGTACATACTGAACAAAATCCTACATGAAAGGAGAGCCGCAGCCTGGAGCACCTTTCAAAAGTTTTGAAGTATTTTAGAGGGTAAATTTCAGTTGCACAAAACTGTTTTTCTCTGAAGTGCTTGAGTTCCATTGAAATTCCTGATTGATAATAATTTCTAAGAGTAATATTTCCAATAGTGTGGTGTGAGTGAAAAGCATAAAGTTCT
>NW_010329474.1:70239-113655 GCF_000700745.2 Antrostomus carolinensis | reverse complement strand
AAAGAGTTGTATTAGCCATGGGAAATATGACCAAAGCTTCTGCAAAGAGCATGTCATGAGGTTTCCTAGGCAGTGAAAGCTGCATGGTGTTTTACAGAAGGGTACAATTTAATGATTGTTAATTGGACTGTGCTCTTTTAATACATGGGGAGCCTTCAATATCTGAATATCTACTGAGCATCATGTTGGGAAGGGAGAAGGAGAAGGACATGGAAGCTTTTAGGAGGGCATTTGCTCTTTGTGAGACACATTTTGCATCTGGCTGAGCAGAGGGAAAAAAAGCAAAAGCCAGAGAAAATATCAACAGTGGGTTCAATTGACCTGGAGACTGAGAACATCAGGAATCTCAAACTATTTTTACAGCTTCACTTTGCTTTTAGGAACATTAACACTTCAAAGTATATGATTGTGCCTCTCATCCATGGTTCCAGGGTTTTTCCGTAATTATTACCTTGCATCTTTGCATCAATTTAGTTCAGAACAAGGTTGATTTGTGCCTCTCCTAAAACCATTAAACAACGGAGTGCATCAACAGTTTTAAACATCCCATTGAGATGTAGAGGCCCAAAACATCCACTGCTGTTACTACCTGAATTCTTAGCATGAGTGTGGCAGTTAGGAGGAGCAAGCAGAAGATGAATCTTCCACCAGCTTGCCAGTCAGACACTATTGTTGTTTGGAAGATAGTGATGATAAACACTTAATCAGGTGATTTCCTAATAACATACCTACAACCAGAGCGTGTTTCCAAAGGAAATCAGACTCTTTGTTCTAGTTTCAGGAACGCTTTTGTGGTTATTACCTACCTGCAGCAGAAATTGCATTATTTCTGTTTGCCTTATGAGTGGGAATATTTTTAGGTCTTTATTTTGTGCATAGAAACATCAAATCAGAAACCCTGGATAAAGCACTAGCTCCAAACTTTTGCACCTTATTTTCTGAATTATTTTTAAGATACTTAGTAATCAAAATGCTTCTGAAATAATTCTGTGTTTCTCAGATTTTTGTGCTTTTGTATGAATGGTGTGCATAGATCTCATTCTTGTGGGTCACCATTGGAGACATTCTTACAGCCTTTCAATAATTAAAGGGGGCTTATAAGAAAGATGGAGAGAGACTTTTTACCATGGCCTGAATTTTTTATAATGAGGATGGTAGAACACTAGCACAGGTTGCCCAGAGAAGTTCTGGAAGCCCCATGTCTGGAAACATTCAAGGGTGGATTGGTGAGGCTTTGAGCAACCTAATCTAGTGCAAGATGTCCCTGTCCATGGCAGGGGAGTTGGACCAGATGATCTTTAAATGGCCCTTCCAAACCAAACTATTTTATGATTCTGTGATCTATGTGATGATGACATCATTGTACACAAGAAGCTTTTTGTTTTAAACAAAATCTATGAACCAAAAGCAACAATGATACTAAGGCAGGGCTTTTATCTCTGTGTGATTCCACAGTACTTACATCACAGATAATTCTGTCATATTTTCTATGCTGGGACATTGTAAGACACTTTGCAAATGTTTAGGAATGAATGGTGACATAGAATGGTTGTTTCATTTGCTCAAGGAGATGGACAATGTGCAGAAAAGCCATATCACTTCCAGACTACCAGTTCTGTCATTTCACTGAAGCAAGATGTTCCCTTCATAAGACATTTGAGGTGGTTTTAAATGCATTTTGCACGCCTGGAAGAAATTCTCATAGCTTTCCCACTGGACCAAAAACAATACTGAGTTCTTCACCTTCATTTTCTTGCAGTAAATATTTTTTTCATTTTCTCGCACTGATGAGTGTGCACCTCGAATTTTTGGGTCCCTCACTCCAAGAAGGACATGGAGGTACTGGAGCATGTCCAGAGAAGGGCAATGAAGCTGGTGAAGGGTCTGGAGCACAAGTCTGATGAGGAGCAGATGAAGGAATTGGGATTGTTTAGTCTGGAAAAGAGGAGGTTCAGGGGACATCTTCTCACTTTCTACAACTACATGAGAGTATAGAAAAGTGGGGGTCAACCTGGTCAACCAAGTAACAAGTGGTAGGACAAGAGGAAATGGCCTCAATACCCAGGGCCGTTAAGATGGGATGTGAGGAAGAATTTCTTTACTGAAAGGGTTCTGAGGCATTGGAAGGGTTTGCCCAGGGCAGTGGTGGAGTCCCCATCCCTGGAGGGATTGAAGAGTCATGTAGACACAGTGCTGAGGGACATGGGTTAGTCGGGGACTTGTCAGTGTGAGCTTAATGATTGGACTCAATGATCTTAAAGGTCTTTTCCAATCAAGGCAATTCTGGGATTCTGTGATTTTGTGATCTACAAGCAACAAGTTCCTCCTAAGGAGAAGAAGAGAAACAGTGGCCTTTCAATGTGTTCCTAAGAGTTTGTGTGGCACTTAGACTGTGATATCCAAAGGACAGAGCAAGTCAAATGGTGTAGTGAAAGAAAAACAACAAACAAAAAACCCAAAACAAAACACTGGCCCAATTCCTACCTGAACCAGTGGTGCCCAGTATGAGCTCATGCAAGTCATTGTAATATGAAGACATCTGATTAATGAAGTTGGGATTAAGCACTTTGTGCCAGCAGAGGCATCTGGACTGCTTGCTGCCTAGGATTGCCTGAGTTTGGAGGACCAAGCAGTAGTTTGTATTCTGCTTGGAACTACAAACATCCATCTGGTTAAACATGGGAACTTGCACATGTTCAAGTCATCTGAGCCCCTTGCTCTGTAACAGCCCAGCAGCACCTGGGTAACACTGTGGTCCATGAAGAGGTCCAGTCTGGACAGCATTCTCAGGCAGTATCCAGTGCTGAGCTTAGCACAAAATCCGCTGGTGGAGTGAGCATGAAATGCCTGTTAGGGCTTGTGAACCTGTGAGCATAGAGTAAGTGAAGTGAATTAAACCACAATCACATTTTAATACCCAAACAAGTGAACTGAGTCAGTCCTTCAATCTACTGCACTTCTCTTTTTCCTTTCTGTGAAGCAGAAATAGCAGATTCCTACCTGATGAGGTTTTATGAGGTTAACAGCTATGAAGTGCCGTGGTGCTCTGATGACGAGGGCTGTAGCAACACAAAGATATTATGCAAGCGTAGCCATGCCAAATGCTTGATGCAGATTCCTTGCTCTGTCTGATTTCCTCTCTTCCCTTGCACAGTTTCTCTGCCAAGGCCATATACTCCTTTCAGATGAACATACTGGCCCCTCTGCCTAAAGCATTGAATTACCAGTTGTGTTGATACCATTCCTTCTTGGTACAAGTACCTGTATATAAAATGTTTAGAGTTTTGTCCAGGTCCTCGGGAGACCTTCCTTGCTGTGCTGTTTGGGAGTTTGAGGAGAGTATTTTCTTTCTTAATGGTTAAGATTTTTGTTAACAAATCCAGTCCTTGTTAACATGGTGAAAGGAGAGTTTTGCTCTCATTATGTTTTCGAGTGATGTAGTACTGCAAAGAAAGCTTATTCACATTAGGAAATGATAGATGACCTAATTGAGACTGAAGTGAAAATAAACTCACTGATTTTGCTAAATTGCCTAAACATGCTAATTTTGGAGAACTGCTCAAATTACTTTTCAATCCTCTTGAAAAGATTGTTCATGATGCACAGGTTTAAATAAACTAACCACTTGTCCCTGACAGTGTTTGCCAAGCTCAGATGTATCTTTGTGAATGAGAGCTATAGGCAGTGGAAATGCTCTGTTTCTTTACTGGTTTTGTTTATGTTAAATGACTGTGATGCTAGTGCAATTGTATAGTTTCTTGGGAAAATTACAGTGTAAAATATCAAGGTGTTCCCTGAAAAAAGAAATGGTGTTCCCTAAAAAAAGAAATAGCATTCCAAGCTTAGCAAATATCAGATCATTTAGCTGTGTAGAACCTGAAGCTAAACTGATTGGGTATAAAATGTTATGTTGGGGATGGAAGAAATGAACAGGTTGCCCAAGGAAGTTGTAGATGCCCCCTCCCTGGAAATGTTGAAGGCCAGGTTGGATGAGGCTTTGAGCAACCTGGTCTAGTGGAAGGTGTCCCTGCTGCTGGCAGGGGGGTTGGAACTGGATGATCTTTAAGGTCCCTTCCAACCCAAACCATTCTATGATATGGGAAGCCACATTCTTTCGCTTTATATTTTCAAGGGGCAAGTATTAGTTGTATAAGCATGTAATTTTCTTTACTCCTCATACATGTGTTTGCTTTTTAAGTACTCTGTCTTGTTCCTTAACTTCACTAGTCTGTATGTAAAATGCCTTGAAATAGATTCACCTGTACACTGGATGAGTTTGCGTGGCCCAAAAACCTACAGAGAGCTACGCCCTGATATCACACAAATCTAAATGGTGCTGCTTGTTTTCAAATGTTGAGGATGTATCTTAGATCTGAATGGGAGAAGCTGAGTTGGACTAGGGAATGCTCAGTCATGGTTGCTTGTGTGTGTGGTACTGAGCAGAAAGGCGTGTGTGCAAGACAAGTCTTAAATCACCTTAGTTTTTACTCAGTCTTATTCAGGAAAAAAACTGCCAGAGATGTTTATAAGAGCTTTTGTGTTTCATTGGTGGGTAAAAAAAAATTAAAATGAACCTATATAATGTGTTATGGATACAACACAACAAACCAGAGTGCAGTTTCCTGGGATTTACTGGTATGTTGATAAATAATATTCCTTGTATTTCTGTGTTCACCGCATTGTCACCCCAGCTTTGGGAGCTTTCTGAAACACTGTGCCTGGTTATTCTTTCATGTAGGCCACAAATCAGGAGTGGTTCTACCAGAAGAAGAAGAGTGGATTGGTACAGGTGATCTAAAATGAGTTAAAGTGGGTGGAAAGACTTAGGGAGTTGGTATGGTAGAAGCAACAGGGGCTGTCTAATTCCATTAATCCCATTCTTATCCTAAAGCAATGGCCACTACTTTAGTGAAGGCAGTGAAGTGAGGGTTTAGGAAGCACCCCTGTAGTTCTGAAACTCTCCCATACAGAAAAAGATGACTTTTCTCATTGCTCACCACAGCCATGCACCTGTTTGGCCTAAACTGGCACCTGCAGCCGATGGAAGGGCAGATGTATGAAATCACGGAAGACACAGCCAGCAGTTGGCCAGTGCCAACGGACGTCTCCTTATATCCTTCGGGGGGCACAGGGTTAGAGTTACCTGACAGGAAAGGCAAAGGAACCAGTGAAGGTACGGTTGGTGTGTATCCATGTTGTGAGTCTTCTGTCTGCCTCTGAACTCCAACCATCCAATCTCATGTCCCATTACCCTCAATGCTCCCATCATCAGGTGCTTTTTTCTAGTCTTTCACGTCTAGATCTAGTAGTCATTAGTCTTGTTTCCATATGTTTCTAAGTTTCGTACTCTTCTGATGTCCACTAATGCAATAAAACTGTGTGCAACCCTCACCACACAAGGCATTCTCAAGGTGGAACCATCTGTACTGTATCTCACAGGCTACAGAAGGCCATCATGAAAACCCTGCCTCAAGTGGCTGTTTTTGTAGGAGAAAAATGTGTCTTGAAAATTAAACGATTCCTGGAGCTCTGGATCAAGCTTTCTCTACAACAGTACCAAAATGATTGAGTTTGCCTCTTTGTTGCCACCTAGTACCAGTGTTTTGAGGAGCAAAATATTTGCTAAGAGCTATTACACTGTGAGTTTTAGCACCCCAGGGTTGGACATCTCTTTGCAAAAGTAGCCAGATAAAAGGTCCAATCTCCACAAAGTATCATCATGTTGACAGCCTGCAGTTTTAACTGAAATTAGAAGCAACTGTTGTTCTGTCAATTCAGCACTGTGTTATCCATCAGCTTTACATCTTGCTGTGCTTTGTATAGAGGCAGCACTGCCAAAAGCACCTGTAAGCACTGCAAAGGAGAGGTGTTTTATCCCTCCTAAGGCTTAGCTGGAGAAGTGAGAAATTCAAAATTTCAGAAAGCTCTTTTTGTTTGTGTGTCAAGCTTCTTTATAGGAGGTTAACAACTTTCAGTAAAATTGAAGTAATTGGCTATTTTTGGTAATTATTTTGGGGGAAAAAGGTTTGTGGGTAAGAGATAAGAAGAATGCTACTGTTCTGGCAACTCATTGAACTCAGAGGTTTCCACAGAGTTCCCTAGACTTTGGCAGAGAGCCTATATTTACATGTTTTATTTAAACTAATTGTAGTATTTTTTTTCTTTAAGAGCTTATCTGTCTTTATTAGTCTAAATAAAGGCCATAATTATGTGTGTTCCTTAAAACAGTGTATTTACTAGCAACTGATGTCTGACATCAAGTTCCTACAAGGAAAAATCAGTTAAGTGGGTTATTCTCAGCAAACCTTACTAGACAGTACAGCAAGCTGCAGATACCCCTGCTGTTGTATTCAAAAATACTTCACAACAGATCCTTCTTCATTTTTTTCCCCTCTAATTTGCCATATGTTTAATTTTTGAAACATCACATTTTGATCTTTACATTTCCTTTTAAAAAGTCAAAATTAAAATAAATGAATGTAGCCAAACCTGCCACCCAAGTGAAAGACTTCCACTTGATTTCTTTTTCAGCCATGCTTGCAGTGACATCAGTAGTAGTTTTGAGTGCTGCCAAAAAGCTCTGTTAAAAGAGAAATCTTGGAAATACACTAGTTATGTTATTAGAAGATCCCTCAAGTTAGTGCTTTGTATAGACGTGTGTTGGTTTCACTTGGCTAGAACTTGGCTAGCACTGGGCTAGCAGCCAAACAGCCGTTCACTCACTTCCCCCCACCCAGGGGATAGGGGGGAGAACTGGGGGGCAAGGGCAAGGAGACTCGTAGGTTGAGATAAGAACAATTTAATAATTGAAATAAAATAAAACTTAAAATAATAATGATATTCAAATATTAATAATAATAGTAATAAAATATGAAAATGAGTGATAAACAGTGCAATTGCTCACCACCCACTGACCAAGCTTTTTAATTTAAATACTCCTTGTCCCCCTTAGATCTTGTGCTTGTAAACTAACAAAACACAAAGTCCTTCAACTTCCAGTGACAAAAATGCAAACACTGGTGTGTTCTCAGCGTTTCTCTCCTAACAAATCCCACGCTGAAACCAAAACCCAGTGCTGTTCTAGCTATTAAAAAGAAACCCAGCTCTGTCCCAGCTAAAAACCAGGACAAGATATTAGGGAATCTGTCAGCTTTAGAGGAGAATGTCTTGTCCTGACTAAAAAACACATCAGAACAACATCTTTATTGCAGGAGTAACACTGTCCAGCCTTAAAATGCCTCTCTCTCCCCATCAGGTGACTGCACAACTAATTCTGGACTAGCAGTGTTGTGTGGCTGCTATTCTAAACCAGAATGTATGAAATTGCAATTAATTAAAAACTGGATTGAAAGATATTTGAAGATCTTCTTGATCACAATGAAATAGGCTGGAATGTATTAGAATATCCTTACAGCTGATCTGAATGAATCATTACCAATGTCTTGCCAATTCCCAGTAATAGTCATCCCTTCTCATCTGTGGCTGTGCTCCAGATGTGAGCACTTAATCACATGCTCACATCTAAGCATGTAGGTTGGAACTGGATGATCTTTAAGGTCCCTTCCAACCCAAACCATTCTGTGGTTCTATAAATATAAGTGTGTTCTTAAGTGTTTTGATGAGTTGGGGTACCTTGCTATCAAAAATACAAGCAGATTCATTAAGGGCTGAAATTAAATAGTTCCTTTTGATATCCAAATAAATTAGGAATAGTTCCTACAGCAACTAAAAGTTCAAGGTAATGTGTGGAAAGAAGAAAGTAATTGAAAGCCAAATTAAGAATTCAGACCTGAAATTAATTTGAAGGAGTCAAATATTCTGATTAAAACCTAATTTCTGATTAGAAGCTGAAATGGCTTTCTTATTGTACTTTATGAAATATCCAGTCCATAGGGCCTGATCCTACAGTAGGTTAAAAATTGATGAAACATGGATGGATTTCAGGGGCTGAATTCAGCCTGGTGAAGAGAGCCTTTCTTTGGACTTCTGTATCAGGATAAATGTCAACCACTGGCAACTTGATATAGCAGCTCTTAGGATATCAGCTTCTCAGGCATACAACCATCCACCAAGAGGAGACATTAGCTTTGTAATTGTGTGTACAAACAATTATATCTGTGAAATGGTCTCTTGCAATCACAGAAGCATTTTTGCTTGCATGAGCAAGTGCTGCTCTCTGTACAGGCAGAATTTTCTCCAGGTTATATCTATTGCATAGCAACATCTATCATATGAAATTCTCACCTCCCGTGATTCATTCCAACCTACAAGCTTTATTAATGAACAATCAGGGTGCATATCAAATACTTTAGGTTTTCATATGAATTTCTAAGAATCTATAAAACATGTCAGTAGTAATGAGAAAAATATATTCTTCATTTCAACCAAAACATGTGATGTCTTTAGCACTTTTTAAAATAGAAATCAGAATCTTTTCATCTTACAATAATGGAATAAGAAACTTTGCATGGAGACATGGGAACTGTTTCCTTTAATCCTGACAGTGTGAAAAGTAATTTTAGTATGCCAAATAAATATTAACAATTCAACTGATAAGGTAATCCCTTTGGAATCAAGCTCGTTGATTTTCATTGTACAATTGTACTCTCTGTGAACAAAATGATTCAGAAAGAATGTCCATTTACATAAGCTGCTTCTGATTATCTGCTAAAAAAGCATAAAAAGACAGATTTCCCCCCTGTATTTATTTAAATGCAATAAAGATAAATGAGGATCTTCTTCTAAAATTACGAGTAGCTTTTTTTTCTATGAACATGTATATACCCTTTGCTTTTTAGAGTGTGCTGGTGTGCATAAAACTTTGCCACAAGATAGCACAGAAATTAAACATGCCACCAAGTCCTGCTCCAACAGTCTACTTAAGCAGTTGTTAACTTTAAATCAAGTGTTAGTCTTATTTTTTCTGCTAAAAAGTTTTACATAAGTTTGGGGTTTTTTTAAAAAAGGAGAAAAATTCTCCATCCTACAGAGAAACATCTTCAGAGACTTCTTTTTTTAATAGCTAATATGCATATAATTTCTATATGGATTTTACAGAGAGCTAACAATTTACATGTGTTTCTTCTGGAGTATTTATGTTGAGATGGTATATGGAGAAGTTTAAGGAAATAATATAATTAATACTGTATGATTTTAAAGGAAATATTATAATTTGAAACAATAAAATAAAGGTTGTTCTACCAATCATCTTTTCAACAGGATAAGTAAATTCTAAGACTATTTGACTTGAATTCATGATGGGTGGGAAAAGATATTTTTGTTTCCCATTTCCCAAATGTAAGTTCTGGAAGAAAAAAATCTCACAATATGAGACTAATAATTAGTCCTTGTTGGTGACATGATGCTCTCTGCCCTAAGGCCAGAATCTTTCAGCTGACACTACTGCATACTTTTCAACTAGAAGTCTACTAGATGATCTTTAAGGTCCCTTCCAACCCAAACCATTCTATGATTCTAAGTGTCCTTAAATAAAGGTTGTTTGCTATGCAATTACCTTCTTCATCATCTTTATGCACTGCAGATGAAACTGTGGCCACTGCTTATAGCAAAGGCTGAAAAGGCAACATTTGGGGATCTTATTTTTCATTCTGCCCTTCATTCCCTGGGTTTCCTTCAGGTCCCAATTTTTCAAAGTGGCCACCAGTTTTGAGAACTGTCAGTGTATGAATTTCTAACCTGGAATTTCTCAGATGTGTTTTCCAGGGACGTTGATCTCCCTGCTGACTCCCTTGGACATTGTGGCACGTATGGATTGCCATCCAGATATCCAGGCTCTCCAATCTCGTGGTTGCTTTAAGAAACAGATGCCTCTATTTGCTTGTCTTTTGAAAGAAGATGGATAATCATAAAACACTTTACAGATTATATTGAAACCAAATTAAAACCTTTTATATTTCTTACTAGATATTACTGAAGTGCAGGGTATGATTTCCTCCATTTTATCTGGACTGTTGAACAAATTTCAAATACTGTTACTACTGTCAAGAATTAATTTAATAGAGAAACATTTTCCTTTCCCCACTTAGGCAATCGTTCATGTTGCTGTTCTCCACACTACCATTCCATTCTGTGACACGTGTCTACCTACACTTCTCTTTGCTAATTTAATAATGACTTTTCCATCTGTGAATTTATATTCATTTAGGATATAATGTCAAATTATTTATTCTGTCTTCAGAATGTAATTGCACACTCTCTGATGTTACAATTTAAACAAAGGGCCATTTTTCTTCAGGTTGCTCTTCCCATGTTCATGTTTTTAAACAAAACAGTTACTGAAGCCAGGAATAACCCTGCCAGTTTGTCTCCCATAATCGTATGGATTGGCTAGACAAAGTACTTGGAAGACCTCAGGACATTAATAGACTGTTTCTCAAGATCAGTGTCAGAGATACCAGTATGACTGGATTACTTGTAAGATCTAAAGCTAATCCAAGATTTTTGTTCCTGTGTTTTGGCAGGAAAGCCCAGTAGTTTCTTTCCAGACGACAGTTTTATAGACTCTGGAGAAATTGATGTTGGCAGACGAGCCACACAGAAGATCCCCCCTGGTATCTTTTGGAGATCTCAGGTGTTCATCGACCACCCAGTGCATCTGAAATTCAATGTGTCTTTAGGAAAGGCTGCTCTGGTTGGCATCTATGGCAGAAAAGGCCTCCCACCATCACATACACAGGTAATGGGACCTCATTTCAATTAAATAATAGTTGTCTTAAATTGTATGCTCTTATGGCTTGTTGTTTTTATTATTTCAGCTATTTCTTTCAAGAATTTGTTGCATGCTTACAACATGTTGAAGATCATCTATCTAGAGAAAAGATAATCAAGTGATAATCGCAAGATATTTACACACATTAACCTGGTGGGCTGTAGACACAAGCAAAGCAGGCTATTGGCTAAGGCAGCAAGGTGCCAGAGGAGGAGGAAGAGGGGTTTGTGGGCTGGTAGCCATTGAGGTTATTAGCTGGTCTCCATCCAGCAGTCACACTCCAACTATTTCAAAAAGAATAATCTCTTAAGCAGTCTCATGTATCTCCTTAGGTCTGTCTCCCTCTTTCAGCCTCTGCCTTTCCTTTCTTATGGTAAGAGCAGCAAGACCTCAATCTCTCACCCTCACAGGAGCAAAATTCACTTTTGTCTTCTGTGCTGAAATGCCTTGAGCCAACTTCTCACATTATGCAAGTTCACTGTCAGATTAAACTGAAATTGTTCACAGCCCAGCAATTGGTGTATAACCAAACAAAATCAAGTTTTTACAGAAAGCCACTGGCTTACTTAAGGAAAAATCAAGGTACAGTTATTATTCTGTAGGACTAAAATCACTTCAATTTTAGTGGTGGCTTTTCTTGACACAGTGGACAAAAGGCACAGCAAGACATCACTTTCTGGGGAAAGCTCCAAAGAACTATCCCCTTACATAAAGATTTTGCACATTATTTTCTCAACTCTCCATTTCAGTTTCTAAGCTGCTTTTAAGCAGATTGATTAATACATCAGGGTATAACTCTGATTGGCAATGCAAAGCATCTTACTCCCATTTGAATCAGCAAGTTATCAAAGTATTACCGGGTTTATATTAATGTTGTAACTTACCCTTACCCTCCACTATTAACAGAAAAGCCAACACAACTCTTTGAGATTTACAGAATTACCATGCCTTTATTTTCTTTTTGAATAAACAAATAAGTTTATTACAATCTTTCTGGGCAATATGGTATTTTCTACATGTTAAAACACCTGCAACTTATTTATGTCAAAAAGGTGACATAAATCTATTCTTTCTCTGCCTAATTTCTGAAGAATTCATATATTTCAATAGGATCAGCAGGTTATAAATTCAGTGACACAGAAGTGTTGTTATGGCCCATTTTTAATCAGTCTCTCTTTATAGGGAGAGTCAAACATTTGAAACAGAAAACCTGTATTATTTAAATAAAAACTCAAGTCATGGTCACATAATACTAGCTCTAGATCAGAAGTCTGTATTGTTTATTATCATTATTAATTTCTGTTATGGAACAGGAGTTATTCCATGAATAGTTTCAAATGTTTAAATAACAAATGTAAAATATAACACCTAAACCTCAAGTCTATTGAAATGAAAGCAAAATCTTTAAATGTAGCAGGGCACTGTACCCAACCCTAGTAATCTTTTAAGCAACTAAGAACCCCACAGTGACCACCAGTGCTGCTGTTTTTTTCTTTAACCTAATTTTTGCTGGGATACTCTGAATGATTTGTCAGTGTCGGGACCTTTCCCATTTAAAACAACATGGTTGTGTATCAGTTGAAACCTCATCTGAGAATGAGATGTTGAATGTGGGATGTGGCACATGTTTGTCCATATTACATGCTGGAGGAGGCAATGCAGTTGCTCAGAATCCTTGTAAGTGCTGCTTTTTGTGTAGCCACTATTTGAGAGCTGTCTAGTATATAAAAAAATAATCATTCAATAAATAACCATTTTTGGACCAACAAAAATGACCAGAACAACATTTTTATGCAAAAAATAAAAATCATGGTGCACTAATAGAAGCAGATCACAAAACCCACCCTGTTCTGGAGAAATAACTTAATGAAGCTGCAGATATTGAATCAATATTGATTTATTACTTGTTAATATTTATTTTTTTGAAATTTATCCCTTTTCCTAGATTTATTATCTTATAAACCTGCTGTCAATTAAAACATTGTCCTCCTTCTGTATATTTTTATATGATGTTTCATCTCACCATAGTTTATTAGTCTTAGGAGTCTTAGAAGTCAGTAAGTAACCTGTTTTCTGTGCTGAAATTGTAAACGTGTCTCTCATAGTTAGTACCTATTACACAAATCTCATCTTTTCTTTTGCATAATCCAGAGTATCTGCTGCACCCCATAAATATACTCAATGAGTTTTATATCTCCAAAGTTTGTAAGGAATTTTATAAACAAGGTTTTGGCAAAATATGTGCTCAGAGCAGTGATACAGTCTCCTCCAGGAGAATTTAATAAAGGCTCAATTATTTTTCCCCAGCCTATCTAGTTGATGGCAGTAGCAAAATTCCAGCTAATAATCAGGTTTTCTTCTATGTTAGTGATATGCCAAGGCCTGGGTAACGGGCCTAAGCTAATTGTTGACCTCTAGACAGACCCTGTAAAGACTCTATTTGTTATAACATTTATAGTGCAAGAGCAATCAACAACTTTTAGCAGCCATCCACAAAAGTAATAATATGTGTAATCAGCAAACATCCTTGGTTAGGACTGAAATAAGTACTGAGACTGGACAGATCTCAGTTGAGAAATACATGGCTAAAACTGCAAGGACAGTGGTACTCCCTTGGATTCCTCCCCAGGGACTGGCCAGACTTTGAGCACAATCCAACCTGGCGGATGATGTGTCAGGTATTTCCACACAAAGGAAAATGCAAGTCATCCTGACTCGTGGAGTTTGATAAGTGAGGACTATAAAGCTGGACCCCTGTTCAGTGACTCTTTGGTGGCCTCATCTGAGGGTGGATACACTTCCCAATTGCCTGGGAGAGGTTCTCCAAACCCTCGCTGATCTGGGATGCTCCAGCAACTGTGGGTCTGGATGATGATAAATAGGACAGATGGTGAGGTATCTTTCTTAATCACTATTGCTAACTTTATGTAGTAATGATTAGATGTGTTGCCTAAGTATGTTGTTGCTTAGCAATATACTTCACTTACTCTGATTGCTCACTGCATTATTTCCTTTCTGTATGATTTTAAGATAATCAGTAAAATGAACTTACTCTTTTGGTTGGTGCTGGTGTCCTTTCTGTCAGCCCCTGTTAATTGGCAAAATATTCAGCAAAACAGTTAGATAATTAGATATTTCTTCTGTTTAGATAATCTATCTTCTGTAGTGTGAGTTTTAACAGAGTCTATTCTCTTTCAGGACCTTTGAATTGATCTCAAGGTTGTAAAACCTTAGCATATATTCCTGAATTTGGTAAAATGCTAAAGCTCATATTTATCCATGCTAAAACAACAAACTAATCCAGATTCTCTTTGGGAAACTTTCTCTACCTATGATCATCTGTCTTCTAGTTGAGGTTACCAACAATCATGGACAATAATAAGTAGGAAGAAAGTAGAAGCTCCAAATTTTGGTAGTCTTAGAAATAGAGCCTACAGAAGCCTAAAATAGTTTACTGTTAACTAAAGGCATTTCTTTTAATTCTTCTCAACAAATCATAATAAAAGTTACTCAATTTTATTATCGTCTATTAGATTTAATCTTCCTAGATCAAATCATTTTTTTAAACTCTTTTTAACCTAGGTCAAATTTTGTTAAATCATAAATTTTAGGGATTGCCATCACAGCTTGTGGGAGGCATTTTTCCATTTGTATAATTTGATTTGGTTAACATGGCATTTTATCTATGATTTCCTCACTTTCAATAACTCTGATTGCATTATTAAAAATCTCTGAATGTATTAAAATGCAATAATGCACAATCCATTTGTGGTTCAATTAATATTTACAACTAGTAACTAGTAACTTTGCAAAGTCACCAAGATCCACAGCAGCTTCTTGCAAATAAAATAAAGTTTATTATTTAGAAAGTTATTTAGAAAAATAACTTTATTAGAAAAATAATTTTAAAAAGTTATTTAGAAAAATAAACTTCTACTTTTGTCAGGAAGCTCCAAGTATAACCCAGATTGGACAACATCTGGCCGTAGCTGGATGCCTTGAAATTGTTTTCATCTCACTAAGCTTTAAGCAGCTACATGTAGTATGTAGGAAGAAATGAATGATCGTAATTCACAATCCATGGGATATTTCTTAGATGTCAGCTTTAGGATGATGCAGATTGCATTCTAAAAAGTGTCTCTTTGACTGCAATCCAGTGGTTCTAGAAAACTAATTCAAGCTCCTATGGAGAGGTCAGCCTTAGTGAGATGAACTTTACCTATGCTGTCTGCAGTTACCTTTTAAAAATGTAGACAATGTGTTCCATCATGCTCCAAAATGGAAATGGAAATATATAGGTTTTTTCTCTTACTCATTTTAACTTTTTCACTACACCTGGCCAATGTGTTCCTCAGTCAAACTCAACTTCATTGAGACATTCACAGCAACCAGACAGCACCGTGACATCCTCTGTCACTGCCCTTCTCAGCTGTGTCAGTCATGACCACGTTGAGACCTGATGAGGAATCAGCCTGGGCAATAACTCATCCTCAGAGTGCCTACAAATATCTGGCTCAAAAAGTGTCATTCAAAGCAACCTCTCACTAGTATCCTCTTAAAACTCAAAATCACTAAATCCCTGTATTTTTTAAAAAAAACAGAAACTTACATTTTCAATAATTTATTTTTAGATTTTATGTTTAAATTCTATTTTTAGATTTTCTATTTTTATATTGTATATTTTTATAATTTGTATTTGCATTATTTATTTATTTTTTTCAAAACAGAAACTCTGTCTCTGACAAAGCTAACATGGATAGAAACCCAAAAGGAATGCCCTTTTACATTCTCAAAAGACACTTCAGCACTGAATTGGGGAGATCTATATATTGAAATATAGCAAAAAAAAATTAAAGCAAGGCTCAAAACTTATTTAATGTAAATAAATAATTAAAATACAGTAATTAAAATACTCTAAGGGCAAGTTTTATCATTTCATGAGCAAGCTGTCATATGTAGCTTATTTCTCAAATGTTGTTGGAAATAAACACTTTTAATATTTTATTTTTAACTTAGCAATCACTGCAGAGTAAAGAACATGTCATGAAGTCTTCATCTTGGTTGACTTTGAAGACCATAGCAGACCACTTCATAATATAACAGAAACACCCAAATTTTGTTACTGTAAAGTCAAAAGGAATAAGAAGACTAAATATTGTTGCCACACTCAGCCAGCACTTAGAAACCATTCAGTGCAGCAACATTTACTGGTGCAAAAATAAGTGATGTTGTTTCTTTCTGCCTGTTTTCCTCCTTCCTGCCAAAAACTACAAGCTTATTTGACCAACTGGGTGAGAGAGGCAAAACCAAGTGAAGTCAGGGAATAGAAAAGCTAAGCTGTGCCTCAGCTGCTGTATTCTGCTCTCAAGATGACCTGTTCACCTAAACAGATTATAAAAGTCAGATTAGATAAGGTTCACTTAATATTTGTGAGGTCTGATAGGCTTGTATCTGACCCATCGCTTTAAAATATTACCAGACAAAATACAATTATTGCAGAAAGTCAGTGGAAAATTATTTAAATAGGAAACTGAAGGTAGTTACAATCCTAGTAGCAAAGTCAAAGCAGTTGTTCAGCTGAAGTTACTCTGGCAAAAAAATAAATGTCCTTTTGAGGAAAATTTCCAAAAGCCACCCCCTAAATGGGACTTTTATATGTTACTTTACCATCTCTTTTCCATCTTCATCTTCTATGATCTTTTAACCACTTTTGCTATTGCTTTAAGAGAAAACCCTTGCTGGCTAAGCAAAATACTTCTGCAAAACATCTACCAGGATTTATTTACAAATATCTCTTATCCTTTCATGGGTGACCTATAGCAATTCTGTCACACAACCTGGTTGGGCCAGATGATCCATTTTTCTGTCTATTTTCCTTATTAGCCAAGACACAAAGAAGGTAACAAATAAGCTTCTTACCATTGTATTTACAGTGCAATTTAGGCATGGTTCCTGGACCTCATGTTCACCATGTTTTTGCTTCTACAGAATGAAAATGCAGCAGTAGGGTCAATATGCCCCAAGTCACATTCTAAAGAAAGATGATTTCCTCATTCATGTAATTACAGAAAAATACATTCATATACGAGCTATTTCCACAATGGTTACTTACAGGGAGTCCAGCAACACACTCAAGTTTACCAGAGAAAATCCTGTTTATGATGCTTCTGTAGATCCAGAGCAAGACATTAAGCTTGAGGAAGCCTGAAATGCACACAAACATCATTCTTTTTTATGTTTCAGTTTGACTTTGTCGAGCTCCTTGATGGAAGACGTCTACTGACACAAGAGGCGAGAAGCTTAGAAGGACCTCAGCGGCAACATAGAACTTTTATGCCCTTGTCCAGCCATGAGACAGGATTCATCCAGTATTTAGATTCAGGAATATGGCATTTAGCCTTCTACAATGATGGCAAGGAATCAGAAGTGGTTTCTTTTCTTACTACTGCTATTGGTAAGGATTTCCTGTATTATTCTTAAACTCCTAAATATGCCTTGAGGCCAGATATTAACGCACATACTCAAATTGCACGGTGCTTTTGTGTGGTTTCAGAGAGAATGCTGGTAGGGGATTGTATTTAGCAATGAGATGAATACTGTTAGGCCCTAAATATCTCATAACTATTTTGTAGGACTTTTTAGTAACTGTATCCTTAAAGACATTCAACCCAGTGCCAAAGATGTATTACAGGCTTGAAATTCCCTGCTTCATTTTATTTCTTTGATCTTCTTTTTATTTAGGGGTTTTTTTTTTTTTGGTTGGTTGGTTGTTTTTTGTTCTCATTCTGAAGCAGAGGTATAGGAATGACTGAAGAGCAGACAGCAACACCATGCAACAGGTTTGTGTGACACAGTCCTGCCTTTGAGCACCATCAAAATTACTCAAGCTGGAGTTCAGGCAGAGTACTGGGGTTAAGACTCCAGTAAAGAGCACAGCAAGGCTTGGTAGTAGGAACCACGATAACAGGAATCTCTGTTTCTCCTCGCTGACAGAAGGAAGCTCAGATTTCTTAAGAAGAAAAAATTAACTAAACGGGTCTCTCAGCTTCTCTGGCAGCCAAGTGCCCTGTCAGCTCAGCGCACAGGCACTGATTTGTTGTTGTCCAAGGAGGAAAGGATGCTGCCTGTGGGCTACCTGACAGCCTAGCACACTGGGTATTCTTCCTCCAAGCTGTAAATATCAGAATCTATTTCTGATTCAATAATATTTAATTTTAAATTTGACTGACCTGCTGAAACTGTTCGTTTGGATGTGATTTAAAGATTGGTCCATAAAACTAGCACTCAGCTTTTTTCTAGCCACAGTGATTGTTTAATGGATTTTTTTTTCTTTGCTGAAAAAAGCAGACTCATTCCAAAGCTGCCATTAATCCCTCTCCCAGAAGAGGCATTGGTGTTGAGTCTCAGCTGTCTGCAATAGTTACCTAAGAGCTACGGGCTGTAATTTGTCTTGGCAGGTTAATTAAAAGTTTAGGTCTTATTAAAGCAAAGTCATTAAGATCCAAATATTCCATTTTAGCACTAAAGTTTATCTACTGCAGAAGTGGAAATGCTGCTATAATACACTGTGTTCAGTTTAAAACCTGGAAATGCACATGTTCAGTCCTGTTCACAGTTAAGCTACAGCAGAAATAGTTGCACATTAGCTTATGAAGTTGAAATCTTGCTCTATAGAATGCAGATTTGCTTTCATTTAGTTTACTTTAGTAATTTGAGCTTTTACTTAACACTGACCACTTTCTGCCCAGAATAACCTCTAGGTACTTTTCTGAAAGCGATTTTATTTTCCTTGTCTAAAGAATTTCTTCACTTTAAAATTCTCATCACAGGAAAATTGCTAAGGCTCTCACAGCAGAAAACACTTTTAAAGCACAGTCACAAGTTGTTCTTGTTTTCAAAGTGATGCTAAGTGTTCTGGCCAGACTTTTCTCTTGGCCTCATTGCACTAACATAGGGAGAAAAAAATATATATATATATAAAAAAAAAGGGCAAAACATTATTAATTTGCCTTTGAACAGTGGGGGAACAGTGTGGGTGAGCAGCATGTCAGACTGTCCTTAGGGCAATCCTGTTTTTTATTGCACTGTACCTTCATGACCACATGATAAACAGAACAGTCCATGATATATAACCACGAT
The DNA here is from genome assembly GCF_000700745.2 of Antrostomus carolinensis. NCBI lineage: Eukaryota > Metazoa > Chordata > Aves > Caprimulgiformes > Caprimulgidae > Antrostomus > Antrostomus carolinensis. The sequence continues at coordinate 94,787 of NW_010329474.1, read as the reverse complement.
ATATTCTATATATCCCCTGTTGACCTTGTTTATCCCTCCTGTCTTTCAGTACAAGGACGATTTCTTTTGCTACACAAGAGAAAGCTTTGCCCCATCTGTGGGAATCACTTTGCCCACTGGCAGCTATATGTCAACACAAAGCTATAGTGTACAGGAAAAGATGTTTAGGTACAAGCTATGTACTTTGAAACTCACTTGAGATGATAAATAAAAATTTTAGATTGGAAGATGTGACTTCTTGGCTAGAATTTGGCCAGAGAAGTGCAGCATTTTTATAAGTACCATAAAAAAAAATATATAATAGCCTTAACAAGTTGGTACCTTTCTTCTTAGTCTAAATTTCAACAGCTTGTTTTAAAAAAAGAAAAATCAAGTCAGGTGGTTCATACAAATGTACTGTAATGCTTCTGAACCTTTCTAGTCTATTCATGAGGTCTGGCAAGACATGATTGCTAGATTTTAAGTCTATAAATACCATAGTACTGTAGTGTTACAAATTTTTGTTGGTGCCAGAGTGAAAAGGCTACAGCAGCCTGACACAGTGTTTATGAACCAGGGTGTAAAATTGCAATGCCAAACAAATAAATCAAGTCACGCGTGATGGGAGCCTTAGATCTTTCTGTGTGGGGTGAGGAACCTGCAGAGGAGTTGTGTTGACTGTCAGAGGCAAGCTGCCATTTAATTTGATTTTTGTGGCAGGAGTACATAGCAAAATCTCCCTTTCCTATTGCACGGGCACCGGGCGTACGGTGAGTGTGTGTTTGAAAAGTATAGCTGTGATGCAGGAAGAAGTAGGATCCAGTGATCTGAGAACAGGACCAGCAGCCTGAAACTCCTGAATTCTGATTGATGTGCTAATTCTGACCCAGCTCTGGCTCATGCTTCAGCTGCTCACCGTGTAAAACTGAGGAGAGTGACATTTCCCCAGAGATGCTGCGAGGGTGATAGAACTGCTGGGAAAATACATTAAGCATTAATTAATGATCAGGGATAATAGTAGAAAGCACAAAATTGATAATGATGATCATAATGATAAATTCATAAAGCCAAACTGTGCTGTCATTCCTCAGGCAAACCTCTCCCATGAGTAAGGACTCACCTGAGTAAAGGACCGTAGCTTTTACTTCAGCAAGAAAAATGTTGAATGGAAAGGGTGCTGGTTTTCCAAGTGTATCTGCTCTGTTCCAACAGACTGAATTTTCAGAGCCAGTAAAATCATTGCAGGCTCCATATGACAGTATGAACTGCAATTACTGTGCAGTGCTTGTCTGGAATGATTTGACCTTCATTATACTAGAGAAAACTGGAGAAAAAATGGGAAAAAAAGCATCTGTATCCTCAGTTTGATAACAGACAGTTAATTTCATAAATTGTGAGGCTGTCCATCATCCAGTTTTGGAATCTGACATAGCTATAACTAAATCCACTCAGGAACATTAGCACTGATTTTGAGGGCAGGAGATGGCAGTTTAGCCTGTTTTCTAAAAGGATGTGGAATCATCGTCACTAAAGTGTTAGGTGGTGTCAAAATGTGTGTCTGTTACATGCCACTGCACATAAACCGGGGGAGAATACAGCATCATAATGCCTGCCAGAAATTATACATCTGCATAATAAAGGCAATTCAGGTGGAGGGGGGGAAAAAAGGTTATTCAGGGAAAGTTTTCATCTTTTAATAGCATTTTTATATCTCATTCCTCTGAATTACACTGCAAGACATTGTAAAGGAATGGACAATCAAGGTCTCTCAATAATAACTTAACCTTTTTGTAAATTACATTGGTGGCACTTTCTGAAATTTCTAATAGAAACACTTCTCTGGAAAGTGTCTTGTGGATTCACCTCTGCCTGATAGCACTGCTTTATTTAGAGCAGTCTTGTATAAGTGGAGCAGCATAGTAGGGTGAGGAATCAACACATCTGAGACAAAGATGTTGGCCAAAAAGCTGCTCAGTAGAAGCAAGAAACATCTGAGAGCCTGAAAACAGCATCTACAGAGTCAGAAAGTGTCTTCTAGCAGCTGTTATTGTTGAGCTTGGGCAAGCTTGGCTGTGCAGGGCCACTGAGAAATCAAAAGGAACTCCCTGAAAGGAGGGTGGAGAGAGGTGGGGGTGGGTCTGTTCAACCAAGGAACAAGGGACAGGACAAGAGGAAATGGCCTCAAGTTGCACCAAGGGCAGTTGAGATGGGATGTGAGGAAGAATTTCTTTGCTGAAAGGGTTCTGAGGCATTGGAAGGGGTTGCCCAGGGCAGTGGTAGAGTCCCCATCCCTGGAGGGATTGAAGAGTCATGTAGACATAGTGCTGAGGGACATGGGTTAGTCGGGGACTTGTCAGTGTTGGGTTCATGATTGGACTTGATGATCTTAAAGGTCTTTTCCAATCAAGGCAATTCTGGGATTCTGTAAAAAGCAAAATCAGCCTGAGTAGCTCAGATTTGCTTCCCTGCCTGTGTGCAGACCAACTTAAACTCTACCAACTTCCAATTCAGAGGGGATGCATACGTGTGATCCACTGACAGTCTCAAGGCTGTTCACGTTATTTACACTTGCTTTGCTAATGTCTGGAGAAGTCTAAATTGGTTCCATATAAGTACTGAGGAGTCAGGATACTGTGCAGACTAACATGAGGTGTGATCTGTTCTGGCTTACACTTTCTTTTAGCTCCTTAATGCCTGAGTTACTTGACTTAAAACTCCCCCATGTGTGATTAGATCTTCAGGACTCTGAGCAAAAGTGGTTTAAATGTCCCAGCTACCCTTTTCTGAACTTCTTTGGCTATATCCCACAAAAGAGGCTGAAAATTTAGCAAGTACTTTGCTGAATCAGGACCCTTTTAACTGTTAATGGGACTCCAGATGCTCCATGGAAATACTCAGTTACTTCAAGTGTTGTTCTCCCCTGTTGCATCAGTATGGTCATCTTAGCTCTTCCCTTATTTCACAGAGGGACTTGTAAGCACTTCCACCTTGTGGTAACCCACTACAGATAATTAATTAGTTGCCTGTTCCTTTCCAGACTCACAACTCTCTTCTTGCTCTACAAAGAAAAAGAAATACAACAGCATATGAGAACCATGGCAGGGAGGAAAATCACAACTTCACTGTTGATGTTATTGATCTCCCTCATGCAAAATAACAGCAGAGCTTTGCATGCTCTGCAAATAGTTTTTTTGCCTCCAGCTCTGTGTGTCCCATTACAAGCCCTTGCTTGACAGACACTCTATCAGATGGTCAGTGCTTTTTTTGATTACCCTCTTGTTGCCGTCATCCCATTTTTTGATGCTTTGTTTCCTGCTTTTGGCTCTTACCCAGCTTCTCTGAGTGTGGTAAAGCTTGTAGGTCTCAGTCTGGTAGTATTTAGAAAAGAGATACAGTCAGTCAATTCAGGTAGGAGGCAAAAAGGGCATTTATAAGTCCCTGCCAGGTAGTGCTGGGTTTTTTTCCCCTGTGAATTTGGTCTCACAAATGTTGTTACAATGACAGGTCTGCTTGACTGAAAACATTACACTTATCCACAGATTCAGGTTATTATGCTGCAGCACTGCAAGGTGTCTTCCACTAAACATCCAGCTAAGGATCCTTCGGTGAGAGTTGAATTAATCAATGCAGAAGGATGGCAAGAAGACAGGAGATTGCTGTCTCCAGCCTAGCCAAATCCAGCCTAGTCAAAACTAGCCTAGCCTGATAGGCAGGGCATCACCCAGAGAGACAGAAATATGAGGTGAACTCCCTCTGCCTGAGCTTTCCATGATCTGCAAGAATTCCCCTCCCCAAGCAGGTGTAGTCGTGTGCTTAGTGAGGTTTCACTTTCTCACCCAGCCTATGTGTATATCTAAGCTGTTTGCTTTACAGGGTTTAATAAAAAGCAAACATAGCCTGAGCCTGGATCTGGAAATGGAAGGACAGCTGTGCAGAGGTGAAACTTTTCACATTAGTTTTCTCTCTCCCTGGCCAGAGGTTTTTTGTTAGCTATATTCTTGGTCAAATAGTGATGATGTTTTTAGATGGATAGTGATACAGCCCTTAAAACTCCAGCCCCTAGAAGTCAGCAATAGCTTTATCAGTGCCCTCTTAATCTTTTCACCTTTTTTCCCCAAAAATTGATGAACAGTCTCATTTCCCAGGGAAGTAAGCCGAGAGGATGAGCATGTTCCAGTGTTGGAGTTTATCTCCCTGTCTGCCTTTTCAGACAACTCCTAACAGATCAAACATTGCTCCTGGTTCTTAAATCCCCTTCAGCTTCAGTCAGTAATGTTTGTACATGGCACACTGCTCCCTAAATGCTTCCTGCAGCTTTCTGCCTGCTCCTGCTGGAGCTACAGCACTTCCAAGAAACCTAAAAGTCAGACCAATCCTTTAAAATCTCCGTGTTATTTGTGATGACCTTTTTTCTCTCTGCAAGTGACTGAAACAATTCTTACATAATAACCCTGCTTCCCAAGCCATAACGGCAGGCAAAATTATTATTTCAGGGTTTTTTTTTTCTTTTGAAGATGGAAGGCATCTCTAATATAGGGGAAATTAGGGACACATCTCCCAAGATAATTAAATAATAATCAGCCTATAAAGGTCAGATATTTGGCTGTAAAAACTTCCACAGCTGCTTTTTCCATACAGCGTGTTGTCTCTTCATTGATGCTCTGTGAGTAAAAGGTAGCAGTAGAAAATTATAGTGTGTAAAGCTAGCTTTGCTTTAAAGCAGAGATGGAACCATGTATTTAGTGTTACACGAGCTTTTCCTTGGTGCTTTTTTTTATTTATATATGTACACACCTCTTCCAGTAGATCTCATGATTATAAGTGATAATTTGGGTGGGAAAAATAGACAAGCAGACACATATTTTCATTTACATTGTTACACAAAAGAAATTAAGCCATATTTGTCAAGATTGCTTGGCTGCCAATAAGTATTCATCTCAGCAGAAGTTAGACATCGGAATGTCTTTAATGATACAGATTTTGTCTGGTTTGGGTCATGCTTTAAAGCAGTAGAAAAATGAAGGTAGATTTGGCTTTTTTGGAAACCTTTGCCTACATCTGTACTTACATGGACTGGTAGCCTTGAACTTGCTTGTCAGTGTGCTGTTTGCAGGCAGGCAAGTTCTCTTGATCTGACAGAGCTTGTACTAAAGGTTTATTGATTGGGGTAATTACTTTAGTTTTAGGGTCAAGAAAAGGTTTATTTAATAGTGAAGTCCAAGCCTTTTTCTCTCTTTCTGTTATTTCTGTCTCTCTTTTTTTTTTTTTTCCAGTTGATTTTTTTTCAGAGCAGCAGAATTCTGCCTTAATAACACAGCATATAGTGCTATCAGAGGGTTTCTGGAGAAATGTGTAAAACAGTGCATATGGTTTTTGTTTTTACACTTTTGTATATAACTCTTTCCATGCACCCCAGACTGCAGGCTAATGTAAGCACAGCTTGTTTTATTCCTGTGTCGTATTCCCGTACAGCTCTGTGCAGACTTTGCTTTCCATGAATGCTCCCCTGCTAAAGCACAGAAATAAGGTTGTGGGAGTGACTCGTACACTTTGGCAAATGAAAGGAGAAACCTTTCTCTACTAGAACAACAGACTTTTTAAAGACTTAATTTTCCAAAGGCTGTATTAAAGTGTCTGCACTCACATGCGAGACCACAAAAGAAAACAGAAACCAACAACATCAACAGCTCAGGAGTAACCAGACCAACCTCTCCTTTTGCACGGGGCCGAGTGGGATGAGAAGGACACAGCCTGTACAGTAACTCCTGGTGTGTGTTGACTTTTTAAATGGTAACGGCTGGTTTGTGTGTTAGATGTGTGACTGCTTTCTTCAGCTAAGTGCTACAACAGTCTTATAGAATCACAGAATGTTGTCAGTTGGATGGGAACAACAAGGATCATGAGTCCAACTCCTATCCCTGCACAGGACAATCCCAACATTCACACCATGTCCCTGAGGGCCTTGGCCAAATGCTGCTGGAGTCTTGTCAAGCTTGGTGCCATGAGCACCTCCCTGGGGAGCCTGTTCCAGTGCTCCACCACCCTCTGCCTCAAGAACCTTTTCCTCATGGCCAACCTCACCCTCCCCTGCCACATCTTCCTGCCATTTCCTCTGCTCCTGGCATTGGTGGCCAGAGAGAAGAGATCAGCGCCTGCCCCTCCTCTCCCCCTTGGGAGGAAGTTCTAGACCGCGATGAGATCTCCTCTCAGTCTCCTCTTCTCCAGGCTGAACCCACCAAGTGACTTCAGCCTCTTCTGACACGGCTTCCCCTCTAAACCCTTCCCCAATTTTGTGACCTTCAGAAAAAGAGTTACATAAATTACATTAAACTGATTTCTAGAGAGCTTGCCTCTAGGGAGGCGTGGAGAAGGAACACGATTTGATCAAGTTTGTGCAGTGAGTCCATAGAAGGCAGAAACAGAGCCATGAGTTCTACTTTTTCTCTGTCCCTGATCAAAGACCACTGGCAGCTCAATGCAGTTACCTTGCAGTCCTTGAGATGCCCCAGGGACCTGAGGGCATCTCTACAGGGGGGCAGATCTGATGTAAAACCTACAAGAGAGACTCAGGCCCTTCTGTAACAGTGGCTGGAGACCAGGCATCATACTCAAGAGTGTGTCCTCAAGCACCAACCTAATTGAACTTCAGACACCAGTCATTCCAGCCAGTACATCTGTATTTATCAGGTGGGATATGTTTGCTAAAGACTTCATGTCAAATGAAACTTAATCTTTAATGCACCCAAAATTAGAACATTGCCAAGGTTTCGTGGTATTTGTTTGACCAAATGAGATCACATTTGAGGTCCTCTCTGTGTGTGTATGCAAGAATGTTTTTTTTCCCTTAGAATAAACCAACTTACAACATCATTTAAAGTGAAACTCAAGGCCAGGTTTTGCCTTGCCCTGAGCTACAGGAGAAGAAATTGTAATGTACTGAACGTGAAGTAACATCCTGCTTGCTAGTGCAGCTCCAGAAGTTGAACCCTGAAGGTTGAATAATTGTTGTTTCCTGTATTAGTTTGTAACAATTTATGAGAGCAGGAAGGAATAATTTTTATTTTTTTTTCAATCCCTTGGGCAAACTGGGGATATGAGAGTTTCATTTAGTGGAGCGAAATTCCGATTTAAAAAAATTCCAGCTGCAAAAAATGAAAACTGGGAAGAAATGTTTTCAAGGTGTCCTTCTAGATGTCCACAGTCTTGTCATATGTATGTTACAAGTATGGGATTAAAGTGTTATTGTGCCTAGAAGCTGCCCTGTAGAAGGAAGAAGAAGGCTTCAGCCCAACAGCAACTCTTTGTTTAAAATCATTTCTTTTTTCTTTTCCCAGCTAACTTCTAATCTGTGATCACATTTCAAGTGATTTAGAACAGAGGGTTTTTTCAGATGGTCGATGTACAATTCCTTAAGAACTGTATTGCATAGACCCTTTCATGCTTTTAGCATTGCTGACATTCTCAGGGAAGAAAACAGTGTTCCCTGTATATCCCCATGAACAGCAGAAATACATTAGCAGGATTGTCTAAAAGTTGCCTTCACTCTGGTCCCAGTCAAGTCAAAGGAGATTTCACCATTAACTAGTAGTATTCATAGACCAGTGCCCAAGTGCTTTTGAAATCCCATTACACCTTATGCTTTCAACCATCTGATAGCTTTAGATTATAAGGCATTCTGCACTAGAAAAAAAATTTTTTAAAAAGGAAGCAGTAAGAGAAAGGAATGAATCAGTGAGATAAAGCTCCCTCTCAAAGGGCAAAGCAAATTCAGACCAAATGTGGCATAAGCTTCTGAAATGGTCAGACTTGTTCTCTTCTTTATTTATTCCCCAAACTATTCCCACTTGGTTCTTGTTTCTGTAGCCCAGAAGTTCAAAAATAGTGCACAGAAAAGCTGTTTTTGTAGTATTTCCAGCTGGGCCAGGAGTCGAATGTGCCTGAAATAGTGTGAGAAAGACTGACATTATTGTGGTGAGAGCCATTTGGGTACCTGGATGGATATCTCAATCCAGACCTAGAAGCAAAAGTACAGACATCTCAAGGGACAATGTGTTCACATGATGTACTGTCAAATTTGGCAAACTCAGCAGCTCTTGATGGTTTCAATAAGCAACCCAAACTGATCCTGAACGCTGAACTTTTTTGTGCTTCACCATCACCTTTTAAAATGCTCCAGCCTCTAGAGTCACTGCTGGCTGGAGCAGGTCTTTGCTGTCAGAACACTGATGGAGACGTGGGGTATCTGCCATTGCAAACACCTTTATTTTTTTTTTAAAGTTCTTACAGAAATAGAGTGGGAGAAGAATAACATGCAATTGAATACTGTGATTACTCTACTTCACTCTGACTTTCCAGAATCAGCAGAGATTTAAGGAGTTGTTTAGAGGACTGTCTGCTTGTTGCCCTTAGTCTAATTTAGCATCCGGATATCTGCATGTGAAGGTTAGAGTTCCACTGGGATATGAGAGCAAAGAGGGTTATATGCATGGATCTTTAATTAAAAAAAAACCTCCCAGCCTTCAGAAAAGCTAGAAAAAAAAAAAAAAAATCATAATCTGGCACAACACCAAGTGGCATTAGCAGTATCAGCATCACACTAGGTGCCCTGCAGAAGAGGAAACTGTGAAAGAGCACTCAGAAATAATGACTGAGTTTCCATGATGCTGTCAAGACTTTCACATCCCTGGCTGCCAGGTGTGGATTACTTGAGCTAGAAATGTAAAAGCCTTATAAAACACAAATGAAGCAGCAAAATCGAAATCTCAGCAGGTGAGGATGTATCATAAGAAGGAATCAGTCCTTTTAAACTTCAGCTGGGGAAGGAAGAGGAGGAGCAAGAGAATACCAGCCCCAGTATTTCCACGTTTCCTTTGTTTCCAAAGCATGATTTTTTTTCTTTTTTTTTTTTTTTTAACACTTTCTCTTTTTTTTAGCCCATAATGTCAAATCTGATGTTTCAAGATATCTGAAACCTCTTTTGTTCCCTCTCACCTCCGCGTCTCCCTTGGCATTGTTATCACAATTACAGGGGCAGGTGACAGTTCTCTAGGCTGAGAATCCAACCTACCCTGCAGTGAAATTCAATTGAGTAGCATCATTTCTTTGAAAAATAAACAAGACTGCAAGCTCTGCAACTGGGAAGTAAATTAAATGTGTTCGCAGAGCTTCAGAATCTTCTTTGCTTTTCATGTTATACTGCCTGACTTCCTATTAAAATTATTGCTAGCGTAGTCGGGGCAGTGACAGGGAGCGTTTTTGTGAGAGATGTTATTGCAATGAGCTTGTAGGTGACAGCTTTATCCTGGACAAGCAGGTCTAGGAGAAAGAATATGTGGCTCACTAAGGTTACTCTGGTGCAGCAACAGAGAATTAAGGTGAAATAATGTGATGTCCCTTCACTCTCTGTGGAATGTGATTCATGGTAGGGTGGGAGGGATGCTCTGCACTCCTGATGGCTCTTTTACATTGATGTGACTCACACAGAGGATTTCAAGGTTAACTATGAACCATGGAGTCTAACTACCAGGTGTGCTCCCTCCCCCACAGCAAAGCATCTTCTTTAGCCAGGGGAACATGACTATGACCTGAAAACAGGTCAGTGGACAGTCAGGAACAATTTATTTCTGTGTGACAATAAATATGTGTTCATTTGATACAGTGAACAATTCTCCTTTAAGTATTTGTTTTACCTCCAGATTTTTTCTTATTTATTTACTATTTTTTTTAATTAATACATCTGTGTGTACAGAGGGTTGCCATTGATAAGGGTAGAACCTTTCATTACACTTGTATCACAGAATCACAGAATGGTTGGGTTTGGAAGGGACCTCAGGAGATCATCTAGTCCAACGCCCACACCAAAGGAGGTTTCCTACACCAGGTCGCACAGGAAAGTGTCCAGGTGGGTTTTGAACATCTCCAGAGATGGAGACTCCACACCCTCTCTGGGCAGCTTATTCCAGTGCTCTGACACTTTCACAGTAAACAAGTTTTTTCTTAAGTTTGTGTCAAACTTCTGGTGCTCCAGTTTGTGCCCATTGCCCCTTGTCCTGTCACTGGGTACTACTGAAAAGAGCCCGGCCCCATCCATTTGGCCCTCACATTTCAGGTGTTTATAGAATCATAGAATAGATTGGGTTGGAAAAGACCTCCAAGATCATCAAGTCCAACCCCCTGATCATTTGCCCTGAGGCAAATATCACCTGTGCTCCTGACCCCTGAACTGACCGACCCAGTGCTTTAAAGTCTTTTTTAATAGACTTTTTATAGACATTGATCAGATCCCCTCTCAGGCTGCTCTTCTCCAGGCTGAACAGTCCCAGCTCTCTCAGCCTCTTCTCGTAAGGTAGATGCTCTAGGCCCCTCATCATCTTTGTGGCCTCCGCTGGACTCTCTCTAGAAAATCCCTGTCCCTCTTGAACTGAGGAGCCCAGAACTAGTATCTCCTTAGGCTGGTAGATTGGAAGATGCAACAATTTACTTCAGGCTCAGTAACTTCATATATCTTCTCACCAGCACAGAGCAAAAGATTTTGAGGCCATTTCTTGTGTAGAGGTGGAGTAGAATACCAGTTGAAGAGACCAAACAGTGACAGTACCTAAAAAAACTTGTTCTTTGTATCATCTTACTTCTAATATTGAACATTCTTATTGGTAAAACAAGTTTTGTTTTCTTTGAATCTTCATTCTGGAAACTGAGATTAGCACTGATTCATTAAGGTATAATTCTTCTACTGGAATGCTATTCCTACATGTTTCTGATACCAAACATTGCCAGTTTCAGAACAACTCTTTGAGACTATCCAATGAAACAGTTCCATGTGAGCTCATACAAGCACACTGCTCTGAATGGCATTTAATCAGTTCTTAGAAAGCAGTCCTGGTGCTTATTAACTCCCAGGAAAGCTACTGCCTTCAATTGCCAGTAGATTACTATTTTTTTCTTTGCTGGTAGATAGTTGCCTCTAAATGTCTAGGGAATGATGATGCTTGGTGGCAAATGTAGGCTATAAAATATTTATCTTTAACACACAATTGTGTTACTGCAGCCTCTAATAGGATTTGGTGTCAGGCAAACATCTGCCTTGGCCTCTGGCCCAAAGATATAGAAACAAGCTATTAAGTAAGTTGAATGTTGCATAGTAAATAAATAAGACGGAAATACTGTTAAAGTAGCTCTACCACTGACCAACAAACATGGTGAGTACATAACAGAGAAGTCCATCAAGAGTCTAACAATTTAATATCCTTAATATGTTTATTGTATTTCATCTGGATAAAAGTAATTCATTGAGGTAATTGTAAGCCAGGCTGACAGATCTTTATAGAGCTCACCACAGTAGAGTTGGCTTTCACGGGGCTTTTTGTCAGCAGCAAAGTGGTCCCCTGAGCAGACCATTAGCCTGGGAGCTTTGTCGCTGTCACACAAGTCCATTTATGTTATGAAACAAACAGTGTATTTGTCTAGGCCTCAAATTACCATTGTAAAAAAAAAAAATGGGTATGGTAGCAATTAGCAATTTCCTATTGAACTCAGTGATCTCCTTAAATGAAAGATAGTGTAGCATGAAGTCCTACTATGGGTATGGGCAGGATCATGCCAGTTTATAGCTTCTCCCAGGGTAAGGAGTGACTGCAGTGGGAAACAAGCAATGAGATAAAGGTTTCAGACAAGTTTCCTTCAAAATCTACCACCTGTGAGATTACTTATACTAAAAAAAGTCCCCTGAGAGAAATGTCAAAAATCCCAGTGTCCTCAGCAGCTGTAAGTCAGTGTGATGTATGAAGTAAAGCTGGTTTGCTCCAGACCATGATCTGTTTCTTTCTCTGCTTTGATGATTAAATCTCTTGAGCAGGAAGGACCTTAAAGAGTACTTCAGAAGGAGAGTTTTGCTCTTGGGGAAGTCTAGGCTTTCACATTTAAATGAATGTTTTCCATCTCTTGTTTTTATCAATCTAGAAGCACTTTTGTACATCCTCTTTTTCCTGAGTGAGGTAGGCTGGACTAGTGTAGGGAGTACCTGCTGTGTCAGACAAGGCATTTCTGTAGCATCCTCCAAAATGAGACAGTGTGGATCTAAAGACTGTGTCTCATTATGTCATTTACTCCTTCCCTCAGAGGAAATCTGGATGCTTACAACATTTATTCAGGAAATTACTTGGGGTTTTTTTCAGTTGCTAATTTTTGAAGCTGGCAGGACAAGTACTTCCATACACAAGCTTCTGCAGTCCCTGTTAGAAACCACATCCCCTCAAGTTTTGCAGGTCTGTCCCCGGTGTGAGTTGCTTGCTTTCAGGGTGTTTGCTTCTGCTGCCATTGATTGTTGAAAGACGGCATGAGAGCTGCATTTTCAATGTTCTCTTTGGATATGATAGCAAAACCATAGGAAAGCATCATGCATCATCCATTGGCTGACCCTCCAATTAATAATCTTTGCCCTTAGCAGCTGGTGTCAGTCAGATCACTTTGGAGATTTGGAAGGCAAGAGAAGGCTGTGGGAGGCAGACTGAAAACAGAGAACATCTATCTCTTTTTAAAAAAAAGAATTGTCCATGGTCTCACAGTGAGCTTTAACAATTAAATAAAACAAGACAAAACATTGTCATGATTGTCTAAAGCAATTCCCATGGCACTGTTCATAAAACACCATATGGAATTCTGTATGTATTGGAAAATATCCTTATAATTATGTGAACAGCTTACAAAATAAGCTGGAGAATGGAGACTAGAACCTAGCCAGAACTGCAGGAACCTGGTCTCATTTATTGATTGACAGTAGCAATCACCTCTGTAGCAAGTTGACTATGGACATACTAAAATGACAGACAGTTGCTTTGTGCCACTAACTTAGGAGCTCCTTGAATGTTAAAGAGTTTACTCTCTTCTATCATCTAAACCCCATTAGATAATACTTTGGCGAAGTCCTAGCTTCTGAAAATTTGTCCATTTCATTCTTCATTCTTTCCAGGATTCCTCCATCATGACTCCCTAATTTCTTATGCCAAGTCACCCACCTCCGCCTGTTTAGTTTGAAATTTAGATATTAGAGCAGTGTGCGTGGGTGTGTGTACACGTCATGTGTACATTTCAGAAGGGCCAGAAAATGAACTCAGCTGTCCAACTAGCACAGTCTGTAAACACTGAAATGAAATTCAGTCCGGGGATGAAGATAATGGGGTTTTTATGGGAATCTTAAGTGAGTATGACTTGCTAATGCCTGTTGTCTTCAAAGTAAAAAGAAGTTTCAGTTTGTAATTGTACCTAAGAATATCACAGAATAACAGAATTGTAGTGATTGGAAAAGTCCTTTAAGATCATCGAGTCCTTCCATGAACCTAACACTACCAATTCCACCTCTAAACCATGTCCCTAAGCACCTTGTCTACCCGTCTTTTAAATCCCCCCAGGGAAGGTCACTCCACCACCTCCCTGGGCAGCCTGTTCCAATGCTTGACAACCCTTTTGGTGAAGAAGTTTTTTCCTCATATCCAACCTAAACCTCCCCTCACACAACTTGAGACTGTTTCCTCTTGTTCTATCACTTGTTACCTGGGAGAAGAGACTGACCCCCACCTCTCAAAATAATAGGAGCAAAAATAAATAGGACCATGCTCAGTGTTGCACACACAACTCAGACTTGTTGCTCACAAGCCCAAGTTGCAAGCCTTGTTTGTTCTCATTAACTCTGGGGTTCACAAGAACAAAGCAGGTTCATTTAACGTTTCCTTTATGGAAAGACTTTTTGAGCTGTTTGGGAGCAGCTTTGAGAGAAAGATGTGCTGCATGAATCTTCATCGCTTCTCAGAATTTATTCTCAGTAGAGAAGAACTTTTGGGTGTGTGCAGAGACCTTAGTTGCCCTAAGTCACACCAGGGGAGTTAGTGTCCTTAACTGCTAAAAAATCGTAAGTGGCACCAGCCACTGAAGGAGAAGAGTTTCTTTTCCTCTTCACTTCATCTTGTCTCTATCAGGCAGGTTATTCCAGGGCAATGTGAACCAGTGTAAAATGAGAACATGTTAGAAATGTTGCTTTTATCTGTATTAGAAAAACAAGAAGCGTCAGAGAAAGCAATGAGGTAGGATGAAGGGATTTTTAAGGACCTACTCTTTTATTAATAGTATAAGGTGGTCAGGACACAATTAGTTACTGAGGTGCTTCAGTGAAGAAGGTACAATGGGTTTCATTCACCTGGTTTTTCATTCCTTTTGTGTTGACCACAACATGGTATGATGCAGTTAGGGCACGCTGGCAAAGAAGAGCCTGGGAAATCAAAGGCTGAGGAAATAGTGATATATGAAGTGGTATATGTCCATATCACTATATTTTGACAAAATAAAATACCAGATCTGTAGATGAACCACAAAAAAACACGTATTTTTTTGGCATGCGTTAGTGTTGGTCACTGTGGATAGGATCTGGCCAATTACAGGTGTCTCTGATGACAATATCTACATCTGAACTAGTCAGAGGAGGAAAGGAAGCACCACTGGAGTAAAGTTCATTAAATGGATTCACCTTAAGAGTCAGGAAAGTTTGGTTACCTAAACACAGGTATGTTTCTGGTGTCACTCTGAACTTCTGGATCCCATTATACATAGTCAGCATAGTGGATGAAAGTCATTCAGTTTAACCTATGGTACATGTCTAATTAATGTACTAAGTCTTGCCTTTCTTGTCCTAGACATCACAAGTCTGAACCACACCATAAAGGCAAATTATTTCCAGTAACAAAGATTACCCTCAAGCTGATGTGGTGCATTGTTACACTTTGGAACAGCTGCCATGCCTCTTGCTACATTGCTTTTATATGTTGCTTCTATTTTTTTTTTTTATTATTATTATTTTGCACAGATAAATATACTCAGAAAATTGTATGGATATTTTACTCCTTTTCAAAGACTCAATTTAGTCCTTTAAAGCAAAAAGCTTGAAAAAAAGCTTTGAAAAAAAAAAGTTTTTCATATACTATAGGTGTTGTCATAACACTGGGAGTCTGTCCTGCATCAAGGACTGACATAGGTATTCCCTTTGACGTCAGAGGTCATGTGTATGTAACCGCTACAGCTTGCAGACCTGTCTCAGCACAACAGTGTGAGGGTAAGGCTTCCTGAAACATCTGAACTCTGTGCTGATGCTGAATAGCCTGGCCCTACTCCTTCTCCCAGCTTTCAGGCAGTAGAAAACAATTCACTTGTTTTTTTTTCTCTATTGCATTATTTTTTGTGCCATCTTTTGAGCTTAACCAACTCATTGACAAGTGCCAGAACCAGCAGAAGAAGAGGAGGCTTAGACTTGTAGCTAGGATGAGAGGATTAGAGGAAAAGGACTGACCCTTTCAGCAGCAGAAGCTGTTAAATCTCCTTTCCTGTGTCATTATCTTGTTTCACAGTACTCACACTCTGTATGTTCTTCGTATGTGTAAGAACGTCTATGTGCATCAACAAATAACTTTTCTTTTTTTAAACTTCTGCATATAACTCTTGAAGACGAGAAGGATATAAACACTGTAAAAAAAAACATAGAGAAAAAATACATAAAGCAAAATCATTTTCATTTTCAGCAGTGAAATTAAAACATCACAAAATTCTGAAGATTGTATACATACGGGCTAATATTATTTTTTCATTTACAGGATTTGTGTTCAAACCTGCTCTTGAGAGTTAGTATACTTAAATATCAGTATAAATGCACAAGGCCTGAGTTACTATTTCTTTATTCTAGCAAGCATGGATGCTATTTGATTGGAATAAAGATGGCAGTTCAAAAGTGTTGACTACATGCTGTGATTGTATTTCCGTATACCATAAAGTTAATGTCTGCTTAACTATCGAGCTTAAATGTCAGAAATCTGACAGCAATTCCTTGTACCTTCCTTGCTGTGTGGACCTACCTGATTGTGAGATGTCTGATGCCAAGTCTTAAAACACAACTGCTTGAAACTGTTTTCATTATTGAAAAACACTGTTAACCCTTTATGAATGATTAAATTACCCCGTGTCCTTTAAAATGTCCTTCAGAAACCTCTTGTTGTTCGGAGAACACCCATCCAGAAACAGGCTTCCTTTCATTTGTGATTAGAAACTAATCTGCACATCTCTGCTGCAGCTGTTTCTCTTCACTTGCGCTGATAGGAAGTTTATAAATATCTTTGCTACCACAAAATCTCGTGGTATGTCTATGAAAGCGCAGTCATTTTTCACATGGCTGAGATTTCCACCCCATTCCATGATAGGTGTACCACCAGTGCCCCCCTGTATACCTGAATCTGGTTTTAATCTGATATGCATCTCCCTCAAAAAAAAAAAAAAGAAGTGAAATAATAATGTGGAATAGACCATGGTATTCCATCAACTTTCCAAGCCCCACTCACATTTACGCAATCTTCACTCACACTTTAGTCAAGAAAATAAAATAGTTTTCATTCACTTTTTGGTAGATAATGTTTACCAGCTTGTGTTCTTCTTTTATGAAAGATAATTTTTAGCCCCAGTATTCTGAACTGTCCTCAAAATGAAAGTGCTAGATCACATTTTGCTTACCTGTTAGCTTTCCTTGAAAGATGAATAGCCAGTGTTTTTGCCAAAGTCAGGGAATTTAAGATGATGACTAGAAACAGAAGAAAATGTGGAATAGTCCTATTCCTGTTCCACCAAGATACAATATTAGCCCCAGCACTTTGGGCTGCTTGTATATTCTTGCAGATCAAACCAGAAGACAAACAGTTAGAAACAATCCTTTGACAGGCAGACAGGATGAACCGAGAGTCTGTGTTCGATAAACTTCATCGAGGAACATTTCTGTCATAGCTCAGCTCTGTTTGGCACAAATAAATGCCCCAAGTTCACTTACCCAAGTCAACAAAATTGGAACAAAGATATGTGTCCTGCCATGAAAACAGCGTCTGTTGCTTCTCTCCGAGAAATTCAAAGAGGGAAAATGGTTGGAAAAAATAAGCAGGAAGAAAAGACATTTGGAAGTTTTCAGGTACTGAGTGAGGATGAAGCCTGGTGGGTGCTGAGCAGCTGCGATTTAATGACAGTATTTTCACTACTGTGTTAAGGTTGAGCCGTCTGTTGGTGTAAATGGATGAGCACCATTTAGTGGAGCTCAGACTAATGCTTTCAGCAGAGATTGCTCTGAGGTTCCAGCTCTCCTACCATCCAGAGCCCTCCCAAACTCAGAGGTGTTTTCTTGCCTAAAGAATTATCTGAATTCTCCTTTCTTTTCCAGAATCAGTGGATAATTGTCCCAGTAATTGCTATGGGAATGGAGACTGTGTGTCTGGGACTTGCCATTGCTTCCTTGGCTTTCTGGGGCCTGACTGTGGCAGAGGTAGGAATTTAAACTTGATTAATTCTTCCTCTCTCTCTTTCAGTTAACATTTTTTCTTCTGGAAATGATATTCACGCCCATGCCTTTTGCAAAGTACACCTCAAAGTACATCCCCAGCTTGGGGATGCTGCAGTAGGATGGAAACGGGTTGGATCTGTGAATTTGTTTATTACTTGTCATGATTGCTGTGACTTTACCAACAACACAACCCCCCAGCTGCATATGGACAGGCAAAATGTCACACAGGGACTCTAGGAGCAACTTTAGTAATCATGACATAAAAATGTTGCATTATTGTTCAGCTGAGAGCTCTGTTATTGGGTAACATGAAGCTATAATGATTCTATCTTTTAAGACACTGATTATAGAGAAATTAAGTACTTTTTTCATTGCTACAGGCCTTGCAAGTCTGCCTGAGCTCTGCATGATCACTGACAGCCTGGCTGTGGGGAGTGGGGCAGGGTTAGAGTAAGGCCAGCAAGAACTGGATACTCTGGCCAAAAGTGGAAACATTGGGACGACTGGGAAGGAGGTTTACCCCAGCAAACAATATAATACATTTTTCTGCTCAAGTAAAAAGTATTTTTAATAAATGGTTTTGGAAAGATTTTCATTTGACCTGAAATTTTTAGGTTATTTAAACATTTTAAAAAAACCCCAAATGAAGTACTTTTAGTAAGAACACGTTTCAGACTGAGAAATCAAAACGTTGCATGTGGGAAATGCCAGAATGCCGTGCATCAACCTTTTCAAGATTTTCTTTGACTGAAACTGTCCAACAAACTAAGTGCAGATTTTTAAATTTCAGGAGGGAAGCAATGTAAAAAGTTAGTGCCCACACAAGGAGCTTTACTAAGGCAACAGGTCAGGACTTCACCCCAACCCATTTCTTCTTTGGAAAGCAGGCTGGCTCCTTCCCAAGAGAGAGAGGTAAACTCTGTCCAACCCCATGTCCTCTCCTCCTCCAGCTGAGCTTGGGTCACATCACTGCAGCCCAGCCAAGAGATAAGGACGGCGGGGAGCTGTCTGCTGAGGCAGTGTGGTCCAGGCTAAAACCCCAGAGGAGTTTCAGAGTTCACAGCCCAGCAAGATGGATATGGCAATCTGCATCCCTGAGAGCTCTTATGTCAAACTTCTTGCTGACTCAGGTTACACTTGGTTTGCATTTCCTTACACTTGGTTTGCATTTCCAAGCTCCTTTTCAGATCCATAGGGCTAGAGACAAAAGGAGATTTTTTTTCCCATCTCCCGCAGCATATTCCTACTCACATATCCTAACTTTAGGTAGGGGCAGAAGTTCAGGGTTTGTTCCCTCAAAGGCTCCCTGCAGAGTTAGAAGGAGAAGCTATTTCACTGTGATATTTAAACTTTTGTTCTGAATCCAGTTTCAGAGGAGCTTACCTCTCTTCATGGGTTATATACCCGGATTTCTCAGGCACTTCAGTTGAGCCACCTATCTCCCATTTCACAAGAGAGCTTACTCTGGCTGATACGAGCAGCTTTAATTCAAGTCTGGTTTTTGGTTCAGAATCATCTAGGTTCAGATCACAAATTACTCTCTGCCTTTAGGAGGACAGATTAATACCTGGAGTGTCAAAATACTGTTTGTGTATGCATTTCCACCCAGTGGGCTTGTTAAACGGATCATCTTGCCATAAGCATGAGATAGAAAGGCCCCAGAGTTGGTTTCCTCTTGGTTTTCAGGGGAATCTAAGATGCTGGTTTTGACCTACAAATCCCTCAGAGGGCAGCAAGTGTGGCATGTGTAAGGCTGTACAGTATCCATCTGCAGCTGAATATCGGTCCCTGTACTGAGCAGTAATCCTTAAATAAGCAAGTCGCTGCCCACATGAAGATTTCTAGGTCACAGTTTTCCTGGGTGTTCCTTTGTTTCAATTCAGCCTTGTAATTCACCGTCCAAATGGGTGGGAAACTGTAGAGCAGAAAGACCTTCTGGTTTTAATAATGGTTAATTATTAATGTATTATTAACCAATTATTTTAAACCAAGTAAATGAGTACAAATTACCAGAGGTGTATTTATGGGCCTTTTGAAGGCCAGCTTGAACATGGGAGATGATGGTGTTTTAAAGTTCTGTGCAAAGTAAACAAACAAATGAATGATCTTATTCTGTGATGCTAAACTTCACAAGAAAAGTGATGTGCATTTAGGCTGTGGCTACCATAACCACACTAGAGAAATACTACAATTTCAGCATCTTAGGTGTTGTTTGTTGGAATCTGAATGCTCAAACAATAATTACATATCTTTATAAATGGAAAAGAGTTGCCCAAATAGCAGTGGAAAAAATCCAGGAACCTCTTTTGTCTTTATTCATTACGCTATGCTACAAAGGAGGACTTGTTCTTGCCATCACCTTGATGTCTGGAGCAGCATTTTCCAGGTTCTTCTGAAGGTGTTCTCCATAAAGGGCTCTGTAGAGTTCTGGTCTTATTGCAGATGGCCAGTAATTTATCTGATCTTGTACTGAGGGATCAGCTGTCTTGTCAGAAAGCATGTAAGTCTTTCTCAGCAACCTCTCTGCTTAAAGGCAATTATTCTTCTTCTTGAAAAGAGCTGCAGAATATCCTCTTCCTGTGCCTTGAAAGAACAGGATCCATTACTGAACATTTGAAATTTGAGACAGGGGGGTGGAAAATTCCATCAGCCTAGCTGAGAAGTGAAATTACAGAGTGAGTTTGCTGTGAGCCACATACACAACCCAGTCTATCTTAAACAATTTACGTCTCGTGTTGTATAGGTAGGTATCTCCTTGCAAATGATGCACTTGAAACACCTCACTGCAATGTGCTTCCTTTAAAGTGAACAGAGGGCTCCTTAGTAATAACAGTTGCCAAATTCCTTTCTTTTTCTAAACCTCTTTTTATCTTGGTCAGGGAAATATAGTTCACTGCATATCAAACCAGCTTAACAGTCCGAGCTGGCAATGCTTTGTGTGGTATTGAAGTTGCTGTAATTCTGTAACACTCAAAATGACTTGCCTATAAGGACACGTGGGAACAACACAGGATGGACACTGTGTGATGACTATCTGACAAGTTAGGAAGAGAAGGAGAGGAATGTTGCCCTCAACCATGATAATACCTCTTCCTGCTTATGCTCAGAGTCAGGAACGAAGGAAAAGAGGTACATTGTATTCATCACACGACTAATGCAGTTGAATTAAACATCAGACTGGAATATTCCTTTCACATTTGTCCTGCATAAAAATGTTCATAAATTGCCTTTCTGAGGTGCAGATGAGAAGCCCAGCTGCTCTCACCTAAGGATGATGTGCAACAGTGAACAAGAGAAGTCTGTGATGAATATATGTCCTTGCAGCTGAGTTTCAGCAAAATGAAATTGAAAAGAACAGGGCTTAAGGAAGAAGAAATTTCAAGGGATAGTGAAGAGGGGAAGGCTATAGAATCAGCAGCTTCCTTGGAAAAATCAGAACAGAGGACAAAAGTAGCATAAGGCGGCAGGTGTGGAGAATGGAAAAGGAACAAGGCACCATCATTGTTTAGGATTAGACTTGATGATCTTAAGGGTCTTTTCCAACCTCAATGATTCTCTAAATCTATGAAATGATTCTATGATCAGAGAGGAGCCGAAGGAATCTTGTAGAGCAGCAATTACCAAATCTTTGATCATGGAGGCTAGAGTCTGGTCCCTGATGCCCTGTCCTTCCTTGGGGAACCTGCTCTATATACCTCAGTTCATCCCATCTCACTCCGCCTGACATTTTCCAAATTTAGCTCACAAAAAAGCTTGATCCTGGGATCTGTCATGCCACAGCTTGAGTTTTTCATCTTCCTCTTCTCCCCTTTATCACAGGGAAGAAATCCTGTAGCTGGTTGGCCTTGAGAATAGACCGACTTTGCCAGAAACAAGGAGGATTAAAAAATCCTTTATAAACTGACACAAAGATCAGCGGACAGATTTGGAGAACTTTTATTATATTTATTTTATTGTGTGACCAATCATTACAGGGAGCTTGGAAAGACCAGTGGCCAGTTTTGCATTTTGTCTGGTGTTCAACCGAGGTGATAACCAAAAAAAAGAGTTCTGGAAATTCAGTTGCTGGCATGACATGAGCTAAATCAGGGAAATAATCTCAACGTGGCATTCTGGACCCTGAGCAAAGCAACTGAAACCCGTAAAGCTGAAAATAACAACAGAAAAACAGGGGAGTGATTTGTGTGCAGCTGAGGTCCACAGCAGAGGCAGTGTCAAGGAAAGTATGAAGCCTGGCAGCCGGTCAGGGATGGTGATAAGCAATCTAAGGTCAGTGGTGCTGTTGAAAGAAGACACCAGTACATTGAAAAGTCAGAATACAAGAAAATTCTGAATTTAGCTAGTGAAAAAAAAGGTCTCAGAGACGCAAAGCAAGGAGAGATTCTCACTCAAGAGCACTGTTTGTTTGTTTTAAACATTCACAGGAGAATACAACTAACAGCTGGGTGCCATCCATGTAAAAGAATTTATTTTGGCAAAGAAAAGAACAACATACCCCACTGCAGACTGTGGATGAAGAATATAAATCCCATGCTGGACTCTTGTGCTCTGTTTTGAAGTGAGAGCTGTGTTCACTTGTGTTTTAATATGATTTTTGTTATTTTTTTTCTCCAGCATCCTGCCCAGTGCTGTGCAGTGGAAATGGGCAGTACATGAAGGGGAGGTGCTTATGCCATAGCGGTTGGAAAGGAGCAGAATGTGATGTCCCAACCAACCAGTGCATTGATGTCTCCTGCAACAACCATGGCACGTGCATCATGGGGACCTGTATCTGCAACCCAGGGTACAAAGGCGAGAGCTGCGAAGAAGGTATTTGCAAGATCCATTTAATTAGCCTTTTGCTTTGATTGCCGTTATATAATTACATGGATGGAGGCAATTCAGAGTGGGACTGGCACTTAAACAAAACAGTAATGGGCACCTTAGAAATACAATAGACGGATGCAGCATAAAAATGATATGTTGTAACAACTTGTCGTTAGCTATCATATTTGTTCAATAATTGGATGAAAAGCCATCAAATGCTTGAGACAGACAAATCTAGTTGAAAGACCAGAACATCTAATCATATGTTCAAATGTTCTTATTAAAGCATCGTTTCCATTTACACATCTAAACGTATAATTACTTTTACAGTGCTTTCCTCTCTGCTATGCTATGCCAAGCGATTTCAGTTGCTTACATACACAAAATAGTGGCGTGTGAGAGAAAGTCACTGATTCTTGTCAGCTTTAAAAGCTTAGAAAAACTCAGGACTTGAATTAAATTCTGCTTCAAAATCAGATATTATTTTAATGGCTCTTCCATAGCTTTTTTCTCACATTAGCCCCCAAACATTTTTCATTTACATTTAGATTTGTGGCTCAGAAATATAGCACTTATCTTTAATCTTTTTGTGTAGGAAGTCACCTGCCACCATAAACCTTTATCTTCCCGAGTCTATGACTGCTTCTTATTGCTAAATGATAAAGTGGACAGTTTTGTAAGTGTACAAATCATTCGGGCAGTTATAAAAACACATCCAAAAGTCCCTGATTTACAGAGTAAGGTTCAGCACTTTTGAAAATTATTCTCAAAACTCTATGCAGATGGCCTGAAAAATAATTATGTTTAAATTATGCTCCCACAGATACATATATAAGGGCTCTGCACAGCCTGATCTTTTAAGACAGCCATTTGATACACGTATAAGAATTACAATGACTTGAATTAATTTATGGTTGTCTTCTTGTATGCAGGATAAAGATTTATCTGAAATGGCTTTATTTTACAGACAAAGAAAATAGGCTGAATTGGATTCAGACATCCAAATGGCATCTAATCTAGCAGTTCTTTTGATGCGTTAAATGTATTGGAGTGGGACGTCTCTGATGTAACATGGCTTCAGTGTCAGTAAATGTTAGAGATGAAGATGGTATCAGCTCCTAGAACGATAAGGCATCTCTTGAGAAAGCTTCATTTTGCCTTGAGAAAGCACAATTCCATGAAGCCATGGGGTATGCAAAACCCAAAGATTGTGACTACTGAAGTATCTTTAAAGCATCTCTGTAGACCTCATATTTACTAGATCATATCTTTGCTGGATAAACAGAAATGAAAAGATTCTGATTTTGCCTCCAGCTAGACGTGTTTAATATGTGTAAATCAGAGTGAGATTTGCCCTTTTTCTAACAGGAACCTTTTTTTTCCCTGGTCACGTTTAAAGCAGAAAAGCCAGACACTACTCAGTTATGTTATCACTGTAATGGGGAACAGTGTCAGTCCCACTA
The DNA here is from genome assembly GCF_000700745.2 of Antrostomus carolinensis. Taxonomy (NCBI): domain Eukaryota; kingdom Metazoa; phylum Chordata; class Aves; order Caprimulgiformes; family Caprimulgidae; genus Antrostomus; species Antrostomus carolinensis. The sequence continues at coordinate 71,189 of NW_010329474.1, read as the reverse complement.
GGTGAAAACTTGAAAAAGAGTGAAGAACAAAGAGAACATGAGTTTTCTTGTGAGCTGTTTAGTATTTTTCCAAGTGTGCATTTGTTTTGCATATTCAAGGCATAATTTGTATTGTGTTGGGGGTGGTGGGAAGTAACTCAGAAATATGCCATGTGGGAAATCTTCAGGACATTTATATAAATATATATTTAGATCTAGTAAAAAAGTTGATTTATATGATTTTGAAAATTGCTTTTACTTTTTAATTTCTCTTCTAAGAAGGACCATCTGGTATTGATTACTTTTTATTATTTCTCAGTTCTCATAGCTTCACTGCTTAGTCCATGTTTATAATGGGTTTTCATTCCAAAGTTTCTTTGGTCTTTTCTTTTTTTCCCCCCCTAGAAGTTCAGTAATGTTTATAAAACATCAGCCAACAATCTTACATGAGTTTTTCTTTTTCTCCTTCTTTAGTTTATTAGCCCATATTTTATAAGGCATGGGCAAAGCCAGCGAGAGATTAAAGGGAGGGCAACAAATTTAAGCAGTGAAAAATGAGAAGTTACTCTTTGGGTACCGAATAAGCCTAATAACTTGTGTGACCGATGAAGCATGAAGCATATTGGGGAAGAGTGTAGAAGAGGCACTAGCCTTGCTTGCTGCATGATTTATCTCCCTGGCAAAGGTTCTGCAGAAAGCTGAACTATAAATGGGGCATTTTCCAACCAAGAATTAGACCATTTGGGACATTTTCCAAACAACAACACAGATATATGCAAAACACGATTTTTTGGGTTGGTTTTCTTTTTCTTTTTTTTGTAGCTATACTAGATTTTGTCTGATCTGCCCTCCTGCCCTGCTCCCCATCTCCGCTTCTCCCAGAGCTGAGCAGCTAAATTTGTCAAGCAGAACTCTTCTAAAATTATACCATTGTACTCCAAATCCACTAAGCAATTGATTAAGAAGAAAGC